>NW_024468134.1:0-1450 GCF_001896365.1 Talaromyces amestolkiae | reverse complement strand
ATTTCTTATTATTCTAAGTATAGAAAGTATAATTATAACTTTTTAAATCTATTATATAAGGCAAATTTTAATAAATATAATAGAAATATAGATTATTAATAGGAAAGCTATTCTAAATAATATAATTAGCCTKACAMTRATGCTAATARATTTAAAGAGATAATTTAAATATATTAATATATTTTAAATATTTACTAAAGAAGAAAACAGGGTTATATTAAAAATAAAAATGAGTTTTTCTATTTAAATCTTTAGAATAAAAATTTTAAAGAAAAAAAGTAATATTATAAAATTAATTTATATAATACTAGGTAGAATCTAGTATTATTAAAGGAAGATATTTGTTATAGTAGCTAATATTATATTTAGTTATTTCTATAATTAGATATATGGATGGWTAGCTAAAGATATAAGCTTAAGAATAATTAATTAGAAATATATAATATAAAATGTATACTAAGATATATATAAGAAAATACTAGGAAGTATATATAGAGTATATATTTCTAGAAATATATATACTAGAGTATATACTAGAAGGATCTATATAAATATATTTATTTATTATATATTTAGTTATTCTTTATAGCTCTTTAATATAAGTTATTTAAATATAATAGTAAGAGTTAATAAGGCATTTATACTTGTATAAGCACTAGGCTATATAGAAGATCTCTTCTATCTTAGTTATATTAAGACTTCTATTTCTAATTGATTATTATTATTCTATTTACTTAGCCTACTATATTGACGTCCAATATCGAACCTTTATGTGGTTTAGTAAAGCCTAGCGTACCTCGACACAACGCTGTTTAACTAAGGTGGATCCAGGTCCGTGACAAAAGGTGCCRTACCAGCGAAAAGAGTCTAAAAAGTTAAATCTAATTACCCTTTAATAGTCCCAATAATACCAGAAGCTTATAAGAGTRATAATAGTAGTATAATTATTAAAAAATAATAATTACTATRATCTAGCAGCTCTATATTACTACTAATAATAATCAAAAAGAACTATAAAAAAAAGATAAAGATAGTAGTATTTTTAACGAACTAAGCATCCCTAAGCTATTATAAAAAATTAATACTAAACTTAATAATATAAAGAATATTAAACTATATATTATATTTAAAGCTCTAAAAATAAAATTATTTTAAAATACTATATTAATACTTTAGAAGATATAAATATATATTATAAATATATTCTWATTTAATATAATAATAAAAAGTCTAACACCTTTTATAAAAACTCTAAAAATAAAACTAATAATAGAATTTAATAAAAATTACTAAGAAATAYTTATTTAAARAYCKAATCTAAYTAAAAYTAAARYAAYTAAATTAATARAARATCTAARRAYTRAARTRAAYTARATAYTATATATATAATAAAAATYTTAAATATATAATTAATATTAAATATCTTCTGAAAAAAGATATAATATTACTT
>NW_024468133.1:0-1462 GCF_001896365.1 Talaromyces amestolkiae | reverse complement strand
CTCTCCGGCGTGATATGCCTTATAAGCCTTTGTGTAGACCCCCCGAGCCTCAATCGTCTGRGGGCCCCACCAGCGCTTTGACCGGGCAYAGAGTCTAATTTCCCGGGCATGTGCTCTAAGCACCCCAMTAAGGGAGTTCTCAACTAATATAGCCTCTTTTTCTATATCCCCCGAAGAGCAGTTRTCTGTTAGGCTTGGATAGGGGCTTGTGAGCCTTTTCCAGGTGTGCTCTGCTGCTTYTATCCTCTCCACGTCCCCTATCAGAGCGCTAATATCCCATCCAGTTACTGTTGCTTCTTGGGGGTTGGATTCTTCTTCTTGGGGCTCCCATGAGGCCCAGATRACTAGATGGTCYGAYGTGGTTAGGCCTGGTTGCCCWATTTCCCAAYTATCTAGTGGTCCTAGCGCCTCATTACTGATTGTGAGATCAATAATTGAGGTGCTAGGCTCTTTCTCACCCCTAATTGCTCCCTGAGAAACCCGGGTCTTATAGGGCCTTGTAGGCACGTCAAGYTCGTTRTTRACGAACAGGCCRTATCTGTCAATAAGCCTCTCTAGGGTCTCCGCGTCTTTCCTTGTTGAATTTAGGGCATTCCATAMGGGGCTATGGGCGTTAAAATCYCYAAGAATYAGGCACCTACCCCGTAGGATAGGGTCCCAATTCACATCTGTAAGGGCTCTCCGGTTACGCYGGCTCAYGCCAGCGTACGTGTGAGAGGCCCCTAACCAGCTRTCGTAACAGTTCACCACYCTGGTGCGCCTGCCTCGCTCCACGATATCCACCGCTATAAARTAGGGGTGGTTWACCAGGTCYGTTCGGGCCTCGATAACCACATTAACCACTATATCCCGCCTAACCGCAGTCACCACACGGGCATGCTCTCTAGGGCCYTCTGGCCAGTARAATAAGAAGCCTGGGTGGCTTATATCGTGCTTACCTACTGGGGGCTCCTGGAGGCATGCTATCTCCGCACCAGCCTCTAACGCTGCCTCYAATGCCGTATGGACTACGGCGCTGGTGCGGGCACAATTGTGTTGAAGCACTAACATGATCCCTGACTCGGGGGCGAGTCCTTGCTTCCRCGTCTATTAGCTCRATATCATTTGGCTCTGGGCCTGGGGTGTCCACTGGTGYYAGGCCTAGAGAGCTMTCCTCCAGGGGCTCTGATTGGGGCTTTGGGGGTAATGGCACCACTACGCCTACCTGCTGACCCGCTGGGAGTCGGTGTTGCAGRTGGCGATCCCGTACRCGCTGGAGAGCGTGTTTACGCGCCTGCTTCACYAAGGGGCATCTTGGGGACGAGGCCTCATGAGCCTCACCGCAGTTGGCGCACTTGATTAGGCAGTGTTGGCACGCTTTACCGGGCCTACCCCTACAATCTACCACGTTGCAGGCATGGCTTAGCGTCTCATGGTCCCCGGCGCAGATCGAGCACTTAGGGGGTCGGCCTTTGCACCCAAG
>NW_024468132.1:1199-1805 GCF_001896365.1 Talaromyces amestolkiae | reverse complement strand
CTATCTCTTAGTCTTAGTATTAATTAATACTTTTATTAGAAGTAAATAAGTTAGTATTTCTTAAAATTAAATTAAGAGATATAGATTCTCTTTTAGTACTTTATTATCTAGTATATATAGATAAGAATATACTAATTAGTTATTATAAATCTTCTAAATATTATAATAAAGATATTATTAATATATTTAATAATATATATATCTAGATACTTAGCTTATATTTATTTAATAAAATCCATATTAAAAAAAAGAAATAAGATTAATAATAATAAAGATCTCTAAAAGATCTTAATATTAATATTAAATTTATTTATCTTATTTTTTAGTAGTATGATTAATATATAGTAATAGCTTAAAAAGYTTCTAATTTATTCTATAATYTTATCTAGAATCTAGTACTTTTATAGATTATAAAGTATTCTTATATAGTTTATATTATTAAATATCCTAGTTATATTTAATATAAGGCTAGAGGCTATATATAAGCTATTCTATTAAATATAATAAGTCTCTTCTAATAGGAGATAGATTATAAGTTTATAGAAATGGCCTTATTAATCTCTAATATAATATTTTAGTAATAGATTATATCTTTTTATTATATAA
>NW_024468132.1:0-1179 GCF_001896365.1 Talaromyces amestolkiae | reverse complement strand
TATTAGATAGCTTAATTATTTTATAATTATAGATTCTAGCGCTTTTCTAATTATGTTAAGTAGTATAATAAGATAATAAATCTTAGAATCTATATAATTTAATTTTTTTAGTTTATAGATTACTATTATAATAGACTATTAGAAATAATTTAAATAATAATAATATTATAAATATATATTAAATAGATTTATAAGATAGTCTTTGATTAATAGGAGTAGTTGTTAGAGAATAAGATTTAAAATACTATTTAGTTCTAGAGCTTTATTTAGTTTTATAATAAGGATAGCTATCTAGATCTTATTTAATATAATAGATAGTGTCTTATATAGAGTAGGATATTAATATTAAGGCCTAATATTTAATAGATCTATTTTTAGAAGCTCTAGATAGAGTATTTTCTAAAAAAGCTTTATTTTCTCTATTAGAAYAGTATATTTAGTATTATTATATTTTAGTATTAGTATAAATATAGTATATAATAAGCCTTAGTTTTAGATCTAATATATTATTTTCTAGAAGTTATTTAGAGATTTAATTATTTTCTTAATTTAATAGTAATAAAGATTTTATATAAGCTARTTTATATATTTTTTAAATTTATTCTTTATTTTTTTATATRTTAAYTATATATYCTTTATCTRAATTTARTAGRTATATTATTAGTATTATAAGATATAGTATTTAAAATCTATTATCTMTAGAGTATATCTARATTAARAATAARAAGTAATCTATTTAATAAAARTTATTTACTTAATARTCTTATTAATTATCTTAATTAGATAATATAATACTATATTAATTCTCTCCTTATCTATTAATATATATAGATATTAATTATATATTTCTATAAATATAAGAAAGAGGTTCNNNAGATAATATTTAATCTCTTTACTTTATAAGAGATATGCTTACTAGAATAAAGTTAAATTAAATAAGAATAAATATATAATTTATATTATATTATTATTTATATTTCTCTAAATAGTTTATTAGCTGGTTAAATAATATAAATAATATCTAGATTAGATTAATAGTAATCTTAATATTATTAATCTTATATATTATAATACCTAGAGGTAGGAGTTATTCTAGTTTATATTTATCTATAAGATTAATAAGATATATARTATTATTATTAATATATTAATATTAAGTGCTTTATTAAAATAAATAAT
>NW_024468131.1:0-1503 GCF_001896365.1 Talaromyces amestolkiae | reverse complement strand
ATCATGTTCCAGCCACACAAAGAGAATATTCCATGCCTGTCATCGTGGAAAGAGGAGTCAGAAGACTCAGTTAGCATCAGAGCATCCAAATCGGTGGGCGAACCTAGACCGTATGTATGCCTACGTAGTGCCTTTGTACGGCGTATGTCCGTAGCATGTTGGAACCTCTGTACAAAGGTAAAGACAAGGAATCTGGATTGTCAAAGCTATTGCCGGGTCATTAAACACGTATAATAAAGCACTCCCGGAATTCCTTGTAGCGATTGGGCGAATCATAAGAATGGGTTCTCACAGTGCCACAATAAATCTATAAATTTATGATATTATATTGGTATTCTAAAACATCAAAATATATTCTTCGTATATGTGCCAGGCAGCTGACCACTGTACATACTAGAACCAACCGGAAGACCTAATGAGGATGATTATATTTGTACTTGTGTTTATGGGCATCACGCTCCAAGGCCCAATCTCTCACCTTCCAAAAGTTCCGACAAGTGTGTTCCACTTGAAAATCATTCAGAGGACGATCCTCCTTCTCAGCCCAGAGAACGGGGAGTGGCGTCACATCTACGTGGCACATCACTGCTTGTCGGATATGATCAAGACAGTGATCTGAGGCAGGTTGTTAGCTGGAGCTGGATCTTCTTCTCATCTGTGCGTGGACTTACGTATGTGTGTTGTATAGGCAGGTTCTGGATCGTGTCGGGKGTAGTAGTCAGGACGCAACGCTTGCCGGAGCATGTCCTAAAACAAGGTCTTGGGTCAGAATATTGCCTCAGTTACGGAAGGGGACAGAAGATGCGGTCATACAAGGCAATGCAGTTGATGGAAAACATCTAAACTAACGATCGACCAGCCGCCGGGTTTCTCCAAGGTCTTTCCTCGTATTGTGTCGGCTTCCATACCGCGGAGATCCACACCGTCGGCTTCCTTAGGTCAGCTTTTGGACAGGCCGTGGTGGTTAGACGATGGACTTACCCTGGTACAAGCTGTGCCAGCGGGCATCCAGCTCATCGCTTGGGTCCCCAGTGTACCTTGGAGCGTTGGGGTCCCAAAATATCTGGATGAGTGTGCTATTTTCCGTAAATCCCAGAGTGCCGCCGAAACGTATTTTTTGAACTTCAATCGCAGGTTGTACCGACCCTAAAACAAAGATAAGTGTTTGCAAAAAAGAAAATAAATAAACTATAAACGCTGAGTTGCAGAGTTCATGACATACGTAGCTCGGTGTCCAAGACTTCACCAAGACCATCACATGTGTGACTCTTCTCCTTTGAAATATAGATGGCAGTAAATATCGAGATAATCCCAGCTGTAGCAACAAGTAGATATATTAACCATGATACCTGCCATCGCMTTGTAGGTGAGTGAGGCAATATTTGCAGATTCTCCTCAAAGACGAAACTATCGTCTTTGGATGCTCTGATGCTAACTGAGTCTTCTGACTCCTCTTTCCACGATGACAGGCATGGAATATTCTCTTTGTGTGGCTGGAACATG
>NW_024468130.1:0-1534 GCF_001896365.1 Talaromyces amestolkiae | reverse complement strand
ATCCTATTGATTATATTTTAGTAAAKTTTTATATATTTTATTAAAAAATTCTTTAAATTCCTTATATTTTATAAATAATATTATATCTATATTTGTTGTAAACCGATGATTTGTAATCGTCTAGATCAGAGTAAACTTATCACTTAACAGCAGTTAGGTGGTATTCTGTTTAGGAAAGGGCAGTATACCTAAATAATAATAAGAGAGCTAAAGTTAACTAGATCTATAAATAATAATATACTTAAAGTTAAATAGTTAATTTAAGATAATAGACTAAAATTAAATATATAATAGATAAAGATTCTTATATATTATAGCTCCCTATAGTATTAATAGAGAAATTAGACTAATTTTTTATTATTTTTATATACTCTAATAGAKAATATCTTTATATTTTCTATTACTTTAATTCTTAGCAGCTTATATTATAGTTTATATAACTTTTAAATTTATTTCTAGCTGTTTCTTTACTTTAAGCTATCTTTTTAGCTTGAGCTATATTTAGTCTATATTAAATCTAGCTTATACTAATTCTTTATTAGATCTATCTATTTTTATATCTAAATATTTTAATATTTATATTCTTTTTAGAGCTTATTAGCTTATACTAATCCTACTCTAAGCTATATTTGCTCTAAGCTAGACTCTAACTAGATTTAACTTGCTATAACCCTGGTTATTTATCTATTAGCTATGATATTTTTAATCTTCTAATAATCCCCTTCTCTAAAAGCTGGTGTTCTGATAATATAATAAATAATCTATATTCTTTATCTATATTATAAGTTTATTCTAATTCTTAAAATGCTTATATTATAGTGATAAGCTAATTATATTATTATATAAAAATATTTCAAAATATAATCTTTGCGAGTAGGTTGAATAATCTAGTATTGTTTTACTAATATCTTATCTTCACTACAGTTAACAAGACAAATTGTATATTAAATTAGAAATTTTAAAGCGCTGTAGTGAGTATATTTATAATAGATAGTGTAAGTGTGTCTTAATAGCTTTATCCAATCTTATATAGAAGAAATTAATTACTACCTAGAAGAAGCTAGATAAAGATGAAGAGATTATAATTACAAAACTAATATAATTTTATAAATAAAAGAAACTTCTTTAAAATTATATAGGGCAGTTTATTCAGACAGATATAAAGAATATTAAAGAACTAGAAAGATTAAAAGAAAAAAAAGAATAAAAAATAGCAGAAAAGCATATAAAATAAAAAATAGAATATAAAGAATAAGAGTTAATTATAGTAATATTTAATTCTAATAATTCTAGTAGCTTAGTTATAAATAATTTTTCTTAGCTTGCTTTCTTTTTTATCTAAAGCCAATTATTATTTAATACTTCTAGATCTTATTATAGTAATTTAAATTTATAATAGATTCTTATAAATTATTTTCTAATAAATATCTTTTTTATTTTATTAAGTAATAGATCTAATTATTT
The DNA here is from genome assembly GCF_001896365.1 of Talaromyces amestolkiae. Lineage (NCBI taxonomy): Eukaryota > Fungi > Ascomycota > Eurotiomycetes > Eurotiales > Trichocomaceae > Talaromyces > Talaromyces amestolkiae. Next base: position 70 of record NW_024468130.1, on the reverse strand, counting down.
TCTTATTTTTAATTTAAGATTTTTTTTATTTTATATTCTTTGTCATTAGCTTCGTCATTTCTATTTTCTA
>NW_024468129.1:0-1666 GCF_001896365.1 Talaromyces amestolkiae | reverse complement strand
TAAATTTAATATAATTAAATATAGACTGTTTAGAATTATAAAWAAATTTAAAAATAATAATTATTAACTTTAGCTACTAATAAGAATGTAAATACACCTAATATTTTATATATTACTATTAGAACCCACAAAAAACCTAAAAAACAGAAATGATAAAGCTAATAATAAAAAATATAAAATAGAAAAAATCTTAAATTAAAAATAAAAAAATAATTAAATCTATTACTTAATTAAATAAAAAGAATACTCATTAAAAAATAATTTATAGGAATCTATTATAAATTTAAATTATTATAATAAGATCTAGKAATATTAAACAATAATTGACTTTAAATAAAAAAGGAAGTAAGCTAGGAAGAATTATCTATAATTAGATTATTAAAACTATTAAAATTAAGTATTACTATAATTAACTCTTATTCTTTATATTCTACTTTTTATTTTATATATTCTTTTACTACTTTTTATTCTTTCTCTTCTTTTAATCTTTTTAACTCTTCCACATCTTTTATATCTATTTAAATAAATTTACTAGTATATTTCTAAAGAAGATCTTCTTATATCTAGATATAATATTAATAAGTAAATAGTTCTATAATTTAATCTTAGATCTCTTAATTCTTAGCTTATATCTTATTCTAAGCTTTAAGAAACTTCTTTTATACGAGATTAAATAAAGTTATTTTAATATATTTATATTAATTATTATAAATATACTTATTATAATAAGTAGAAATCTCTAATTTAATATATTTTTTATTAAATTAAGCATAACAAAGATAAGAAATTAAAAGAATAACTTCTAATAGTTTAACTCTATTATATAAATTATTCTTTATAATATTTTTTTTTAAAGATATAGTTAGCTTATTACTATAATATGAGCATTTTAAAAATCAGAATATATTTATAATATAAAAAGAAAATACAGACTATTTATTACACTATTAAGATACTAGCCTTTAAAAGAGAAAATTATTAGAGAATTAAGAAGTTATAGCTAATAAATTAAGCCTCTATATACAGAAGCTAATATATAATAAAATAAAGAATTATTTATAACTGCTAGGGTTAGGGTATTAGAGCTATCAGAGCTAGTTATTAATAAATAGATATGATGGCTATATTCTGAGCACTCTAAGTACTTAACCCACTCATTATGCATAATAAGGTATAAAAGAACGCTCATTTTACTATATATTTAGTTTTAGTCTATTGTCTTGAATTAACTGTTTAACCTTAAGTATACTATTACTCATAGATCTAGTTAACTAAAGCTATCTTATTATTACTTAGGCATACTGCCCTTTCCTAAACAGAATACCATCTAACCACCGTTAAGTGACGAGTTTACTCTGATCTAGACGATTCCAAATCATCAGTTTCCGACAATATCTAATTTTATATATTATTTTTAAAGCTTATTATAATAGAAGTTATATAATATATATAAAAGAATAAGTATAAAATTTAGATTAATATATCTAACTAGACTATATTTTATATTATATATATCTTCTATAACTTATATTATTCTATAATTCTAGTAATAATATATTATTAATAACTATAAATAGGCTTTATAATACCGGCCGGAACACGAGTTTCGGCACTTTTTGAAAAACAGTCGTTTTTACACGTTTTAGAGGGCCTTTTAGGCTTCTCA
>NW_024468128.1:0-1670 GCF_001896365.1 Talaromyces amestolkiae | reverse complement strand
AATATTATATTTAATTATTTTTATAACTAGATATATAAATATTTATTTAAGAATATAAATTTATAATTAATATAAATAAAAATATATAACTATATATACTTAAAATAATATTTAAAAATATAAAGAGAATATATATTATTATTATTTATATTTAATATCTATATGTAATCTTATAGATTATAAAAGATATATACTAAGTAAAGCCCTAGGCTCTAAGACCTAGAGGCTTACTTCTAAGAATTCTTAATAGTATATTAATCTAAGCTTTAATCTTACTCTTATATAGTATATTTATTAGAGACTTTTAAGTATACTTATAGGCTTTTATATTTATAAGAATTTCTTATAGTTTCTAATATAGAAGTATTTCTAGTGAGTAGTTAGTTAGTTAGTTAGATTTAATATATCTGCTATAGCTAGCTATGGTTTAAAGAGCTATTATCTAGGTATGTGTCTAAGCCGGCAGGCACCAATATAAATCATAATATAGTTATAGAGAGGCGCACCACAAGGGGAGCTATAGAGAATGTAAATATATAAATAAAAAATAATTAAACGTAGCAAAATAATTAAAATAATTAAATAATATAAATATATAGCTCTAATAACCTTATATATAGTCCTTATCTTTCTATAACTCCTATATTCCTATATTCTTATGTATTGTATCTATACTAATTCTTATACTAATTTACTCCTTTAATCCCATATATCAATTATATATATATATATACTAATTCCTATATCTGTTTATACATCCCTAACGTACGGATTTTTACCTATTCATATATTTATATCTTCGCACTCATCCCCACGTTCGTTCTCGTTAACTAGCTCGCTTTATATTAGTCCTAAGCTAATATCTATATTATTATTAGTCCTTATAGGTGAGTAAGTAGACCTAATACTTATATCACTTAGGAGTATTATAATATATATAACCAAGTTAGTACCCTTATCGCTTGGTTCAATATCTTACTCTATTATGCTTATTGTTTATAGATTTATGCTAGTAAATTAAGGTAAGATCTCTATATCTTAGATAAATTAAGTAATTATAACTATAGCTTTTTTCTTACCTAATAGCGCTTATAAATTAGTAGTCTATTAGAAGCCTTTAATGTATGTCTATATGAGTGCTCACTTATTTGTGTAGAATAGGATTTCTAATAAGTATTAGTTCTAGTAGCTATACTTAAGTATTAAAATATTTATTTTTTTATTTTACTTTTTTATTTTTTTATTCTTTTGAGGCTTTTTATCTTTATTAGTTTTTTAATTTTACTTTTTTAGTACTCTAAGTATTATTTTTAAAAAGATTAATATTATTAAAAAAATATATTTTTAGAGTATCTTCTATTATTATAGATAAAAAGATTTTAATATTAATAAATTTCTAATAAAGAGTCTTTTTAAGCTTATAATATTTATAATATTTAAAAAAAATATAAAAAGTTATTTCTTTTAATATATTATAAGCTTTATACTCTAAGAAATTTTAGATATTAATTTTATATAAATATAAACCTATTAAGATATATTTAATTTTTAATTAATAATAAAAGCTAACTAGATATTTTAGTATTTTTTTTAATAATTTTATCTAATATTTATTTTTATAATATTCTATAGACTCTTTCTTACTAGTAAATTCTTTAAATAATATTTTT
>NW_024468127.1:1350-1723 GCF_001896365.1 Talaromyces amestolkiae | reverse complement strand
GCAACAGTAACCGGGTGGGATATTAGCGCTCTGATAGGGGACGCAGAGAGGATAGAAGYAGCAGAGCACACCTGGAAAAGGCTYAYAAGCCCCTATCYAAGCCTAACAGATAACTGCTCTTYGGGGGATATAGAAAAAGAAGCTATATTAATTGAGAACTCYCTTAGTGGGGTGCTTAGAGCAYATGCCYGGGAAATTAGACTCTGTGYCTGGTCAAAGCGCTGGTGGGGCCCTTAGACGATTGAGGCTCGGGGGGKCTAYACAAAGGCTTATAAGGYATATCACGCCGGAGAGCTYAGCGAGAAGGACCACCGAGAAGCCCGGAAAGCCTACTAYGCTACTATACGACAAGCAAAAAGAGAGTGTTGTGTTG
>NW_024468127.1:0-1286 GCF_001896365.1 Talaromyces amestolkiae | reverse complement strand
AACCCACCACCAACGGCACCACGCCAGCCCTTCTACACCCGGATACGGGGGAGGTGGTGGCGGTAACATTTAGTGAGAAGGAGGCTCTCYTTAGGGAGCAGGCCTTTCCACAAGCCCCGGAGGGTGACGCCGAGATTGACCTCCYAGGGCCTGGAAACGCCCATAAYCTGATAAYAGAATCAACCGTACAGAACGCAATTTTTAGCCAGGGGGTTGAAAAGGCTCYAGGGGTCGATTTACTCAATTTCCGCRCTATCYGGCTACTTTGGCAACTAGATCAGGCCCGGGTGATAGCGCTGATTAGGCAGTGTATTAGGCTTGGGATAYACCCCGGGACCTGGAAAACCGCCAAAGGGGTGCTCCTATGGAAGCCTAATAAGAGCYGCTATACGATAGCGAAGCACTACCGGGTTATAAGCCTGCTTAAGTGYCTAGGTAAGGTGGTGGAGAAGCTGGTGGCAGAATTCGTTACCTTATAAGCCTGCTTAAGTGYCTAGGTAAGGTGGTGGAGAAGCTGGTGGCAGAATTCGTTACCGAATTTGYAGAGTCTAGGGGGTTGTTCCAYGAAGGCCAATTTGGTGGGCGCYAACGGCGCTCCGCGGTGGACGTCGTAGCATGCCTTATAGGCGAGATTGAGCATGCTTGGTGGAACCACGAGATCGGGGCATGCCTATTTATGGATATCAAGGGGGCCTTTGACCACGTGGTGGGGAGCAAGCTTATAGGGGGCCTCCGGGAGGCCGAGCTAGATGGAGATTTGATACGCTGGGTGGCATCCTTTTTGACAAATCGACGGGCGTTTCTTATTATTGACGGTCACCCAGGCCTAGAGGCCCCTATCAACTCTGGCTTACCCCAGGGCTCACCGGTGTCACCAATCCTCTTCGTGTTGTATGTACGGTTGCTGACAACCGCTATCGAGACCGCGGTCCCGGGCGTTAAGGGGCTATCCTTTGTGGATGACCAGGGGCTTGTTACAGCGGCTAGATCAATAAAAGAGGCCTGTAAGGCCCTACAACGTGCCGCTAGGATAGCGGTAGAATGGGGGGTGGAGAACGGAGTCCAATTCGACCCGGATAAGACGGAGCTAGCCTTCTTTACAAGAATGCATGAGAATCGATTTAGGGAGGAGATTAGGGGTGCTAAAGTCACCGTTAGGGGGGTTGCTGCTAAGATAATGCCTAACACGGTACGCTGGTTAGGCATGACATTAGATAGGAAGCTCACCCTCCGGTGCCACTATATGACGTGCCTCCAGAAGGCCATAGGCACCGAGATACGATACG
>NW_024468126.1:0-1726 GCF_001896365.1 Talaromyces amestolkiae | reverse complement strand
TTGATTTTTTGTTTGTTGGATTTGTGGTTTTGTGTATGTATTGGTATGATTGGGAGTTTTTATTTTGGTTTTGTTGTGTGTGTTGTTTATATTATAAAATTTTGGTATGAAAAGTGTTAAGGAAGGAATATGTAAATGAATGGTTGGTATTTGTTTTTTTGGAGATGGAGTGTGGATGTTGTGTTGTGAATTGAAGTTTAAAATGATTGATTTTTGGTAATGGATATTTTGGTTTTTGTATTGATGAAGAATGTAGTGAAATGTGATATTTGGTGTGAATTGTAGAATTTTGTGAATTATTGAGTTTTTGAATGTAAGTTGTGTTTTAAGTTTTTTGGTTGAGGGTATGTTTGTTTGTTATAAATTGTTGTTTTTTATTATTTTTTGTTGATTGATGTGGGATGGAAGTTGGTTTTTTGTGTGTTATTGTATGTGGTTGGTTTAAATTTGAGTTAAGGATGTTTGGAGTGTATTGATATGTGGTGGTGAATTTGATTTATTATATTTTATTGGTTGTTTTTGTTTGGAAGTTGTAGATGATTTAAAGTTTATATAGTGATTTTAGGTTAGGTGGGATTATTTGTTGAGTTTAAGTATATTAATAAGTGGAGGAAAAGAAATTAATAAGGATTTTTTTATGGTGAGTGAATTGGGAAGAGTTTAGTGTGAAAATAAATTGGATGTTTTTGGTGTTTGAATTGTAGTTTGGAGAAGTGTTGTGATGGATTGGGTTTAAGTTTTTTGGAAAGGAAGGGGTGTTAGAGAGGGTGAGAGTTTGTGTGTGGATTTTGTTGTATTATGAGGTGTTGTTTGTTTATGAGTTGGGTTGTTTGGGAATGTAGTTTTAATTGGGTGGTAAATTTTGTTTAAGGTTAAATATGGGTGAGAGATTGATAGTGAATAAGTATTGTGAGGTAAAGATGAAAAGGATTTTGAAAAGAGAGTTAAAGAGTGTTTGAAATTGTTGGGAGGGAAGTGGATGGGGGTTGGTGATGTGTTTTGGATGTGGAATGGAGTAATTTGGTTAGTTGATTGATTGATTTGGGGTGTGGATTGATGTGGATTATGGTGGTGGTTTAAGTTTGGGTTTTTGATATGTTTGTGGAGATGTTGTTGTTGTGATTGTGGTTTGTAGTATGTGTTTAATGGTGTGTTTTGGTATTAGTGTGTTTTGGGTGTTGGTTTGTGGGTTTTTTATTTGATTTGTTTTGAAATATGGATTAAGGAGTTTGATATGTGTGTGAGTTAATGGGTGAGTAAATTTGTAAGGTGTAAGGAAGTTGATTGGTGGGATTTTTTGTGGGTGTATTGTTGATTGATTTTGATTTTTTGAGAAGGGTTTGAGTGTGAGTATGTTTGTTGGGATTTGAAAGATGGTGAATTATGTTTGAGTGGGGTAAAGTTAGAGGAAATTTTGGTGGAAGTTTGTAGTGATATTGATGTGTAAATTGTTTGTTTGATTTGGGTATAGGGGTGAAAGATTAATTGAATTGTTTAGTAGTTGGTTTTTTTTGAAGTTTTTTTTAGGATAGTTGGAGTTTGGATGTGAGTTTTATTGGGTAAAGTTAATGATTAGAGGTATTGGGGGTGTAATGTTTTTGATTTATTTTTAAATTTTAAATAGGTAGGATGTGTTGGTTGTTTTGTTGAGTTGTTATATGGAATTGAGAGTTTTAAGTGGGTTATTTTTGGTAAGTAGAATTGGTGATGTGGGATGAATTGGAAG
>NW_024468125.1:372-2130 GCF_001896365.1 Talaromyces amestolkiae | reverse complement strand
GAATTTCTTTATTAGTTTTAATCTAAGAACTAGAGAAATTAAAAAAATTTTCTTTTTATTTTATTTAGAATAAATTAAGTACTTTAAATATTTAAAATATTTATTTATTATAGATTTAATTTAATTTTATTATTTATAGATCTAGTTAACTAAAGCTATTTTTAATTATTATTTAGATTTACAGCTCTTTTATTATTAGAATACTKTTTAACTGCTATTAAGTGACKACTTCTCTCTGATCTAGATGATTACGAATCTGTTACAAAACCAACTTGCATAATACTAGGCAGAATCTAGTACTGTTAAGGAAAGGCGTTTATTATAGCAGCTAACACCACATCTAGTCATTTCCACGACTAGATACGYAGGCAGTTAGCTAAAAATATAAACTTATAAATAATATAAGCTAGAAATACATAATTATATATACTTAAAAGAATAAAAAAATATAGAAAAATTATATATAAATAAAAGAATAAACTATTAAATATATATTAATATCTATATCTAAGTATAGGAGAGAGTATAAAGGATATAATCTATATAAATATACTTATTTATTATATATTTAAATTATTTTTTATAGCTCTTTAATATAAGTTACTTAAATATAATTGTAAAAGTTAGTAAGATATTTATACTTATATAAGTACTAAGCTATATAAGAGATCTTTTCTATTTTAGTTATATTAAAGTTTTTAGTGTTTTATCTTAATTATTATTATTTTATTTACTTAGTCTACTTTATTKATAACTACTATTAAATCTTTATATAATTTAACCAAGCCTAGCGTACCTCGACATAACACTGTTTAACTAAGGTGGATCCAGGTCCATGACAGAATCATCGGTTTGCGACAAATTATATAACTAGCGCCAGGAACTACTAGCTATAACATTCTTATTTCTAACAATTATAGATTAAAGAAATGATAAAAATATATTAAAAATTATTTATTAAAATTTCTTATTGTTATAAATAATAATAAAAAAAACTTCGTGCACATATGAAAAACACCCCTTAGTGTGCCCGTACCAGCGAAAAGACACTAAAAAGTTAAATCTAACTACCCCCCAATAGTCCCAGCCTGTCGTAAACCGAAGATTCGTAATCGCCTAGATCAGAGTAAACTCGTCACTTAACGGCGGTTAGATGGTATTCTATTTAGGAAAGGGCAGTATGTCTAAGTAATAATAAGATAGCTTCAATTAACTAGATCTATAGATAATAATATATCTAAAATTAAATAATTAATTTAAGATAATAGACTAGGACTAAATATATAATAAAAAAGTATCTTTTATATATTTTATTATTAGTATAGCTATCAGAATAAAGTTCTTATTAGGGCTCTATTAGCTTTATTCTTAGTAAATATATCTAATATATCTATTTATTACTAAATAGCTCTATTAACTCTATTACTCTAATTCTAATAGTTATAAATAATTCTTTATTCTTTCTTATATTAAMTTCTATATATAGAGGTCTAATTTATTAGCTATAACTTCTTAMTTTMTCTAATAATCTCTTTCTTTAAAGGCTAACGTCTTAATAGTATAATAAATAATCTATATTTTCCCCCTATATTATAAATATATTTTGATTTCTAAAATACTTATATTATAATAATAAGCTAACTATATCTTTAAGAAAAAATATTATAAAAAATAATTTATATAATAGAATTAAACTATTAAAAGTTATTTTTTTAATTTCTTATCTCTACTATGCTTAACTTAATAAAAAATATATTA
>NW_024468125.1:0-324 GCF_001896365.1 Talaromyces amestolkiae | reverse complement strand
AATAATTTATATAATAGAATTAAACTATTAAAAGTTATTTTTTTAATTTCTTATCTCTACTATGCTTAACTTAATAAAAAATATATTAAATTAAAAATTTCTACTTATTATAATAAATATATTTATAATAGTTAGTATAAATATATTAAGATAGTTTTATCTAATCTTATATAAAAGAAGCTTTTTAAAACTTAAAATAAGATATAAGCTAAGAATTAAAAGATTTAAAATTAAATTATAAAACTACTTACTTATTAATATTATATTTAAATATAAAAAAATCTTTTTTAGAAATATACTAGTAAATTTATTCAAATAAATATA
>NW_024468045.1:603601-787954 GCF_001896365.1 Talaromyces amestolkiae | reverse complement strand
GAGGTCGCCCCCCCCCCCCCCCCCCCCCAATCGATTAAATAAGGAATAGATTAAATAAATCGAATATTGCACGAAGAGTATCTCGACTCTCTATGACTTTGGAGGGTTAGTATCAATAGCGACCGTGTCCTCGTATCATTGTCTCGTCTAATCAAGCACAACCTTGCAAGAATCTGAGGCACCGGTGCACAAGCCCAACCTGAAGCATCTACCATCGATGGCCAACAAAGAGCTTCGTAGTCGACCCACGCTTTTCTTAGTGCTACGTCTTGGTATTCCGAGGGGGCCCGACATATCTTAGCTCCGAGAAGAATAGATGAAGTTATACAGACCCTTGAATAAGCATTCACAACGCCATCAATAGTACAGGTCCCTGGATCATTAAAAACATCGAAATCTGTAAGTACTGTACCAAAATTACGTTGGTCCGTGGCATGGGCTTTTTGTCTCGGCACAATGGGTCTCGTTCGGTGCACATAATTGGCACAAAGGATCCATGTCTTGAAACGGCACGGTATCAAAACAGCCCGACGTGCATTAGCTGCGAGTATTATTGGCCGAGACCAGGCACTAGTGTCACTCGCAATCTTAGTAAATTACCACGTATTAATTGCATAGTACATAGTAGATACTAATAGATAGGCAGCCAGCTAGTGACCTGCTAGTACGCACTTGTACGACGCAATTACTGAGCCACCCGGGTCACTAAGTGTACCCTATCCGCTCGGCGTGCAAGTCTGGGTCAGGGACGGGAAGTCATCCATTCTTTCCTTTGACATTCCTCTCACCAAGTCTTCCTTCCCTATCGATGCAGTCCACCTCTCAGGCTTCAGGATCCTGGCTCAGTTCCCTGTTGACCATGTCATTCGCTTAATTGATTTTCTGACTTCTTTTCTTTCTCTTTGAACTTACAACTTAATCGATTTGTGTGTTTTCCCAACTACATCACGTTCTCTTCAGATTTCGCTGCGCCCTGAAACTCGTCTTAATTCATACAACCTCAAAACAACAAATTTTCCAGCTCCTTTCGAGAACTCTGGGTTATCGCTTAATCAAGTACGTTGGGTATCGGTGCAAAGTAATCATCTTCGCCTGAAATGATTTTTCGTCACTGCCACAGTCCAAAATAGTAACAGCATCACGCATTTTTCAGATTGCTCCCGCCTCGTTCCAATAACATTCCTCACGTCCTCGCGTTCGGCAAGCCGTTTCTACAAAAGCCACTTACGCCTCCTCCCTTGACACCTTGTCTCTGCGAATACGATCTTATCGAAGAGATAATCCTATCCCCGTGCGTTGGACAACCGGAGTTTGATCGGTCGTCGCAACCTACACAATGAGGGCTTCCTCACTGTCTAGGCCTGCGACGGCAATTGCTGTGTCTGCTCTTCTCAGCACTTGGCAATTACCGACCGTCAATGCATTCACAGCTACGCCCGTCTCGCAGCCCAACCTTGATCTATCACCGTTAGGAAGAGTCGCGCTGACCGGCAACTTCGACTCAATACAAATATATTCATATCTAGAAGAAACGGAATCCTCTCCTTCGACCAATGGCTCTCAGTCCTTACTCACAACCCTTCCTAATGGGGACATCACCACTTTATTGTCCGCCGACGCAGATATTTTAGCAATGTGTTCGTGGACGCGTAAAAATGGAACTTTTGAAGGCGTTGTCGTTGGCGGTAATTTCACAAGTTTAGGAGGCATTGAAGCCGAAGGCCTGGCATTGTACGACCCGACGTCAAACAGCGTGCGGAATATATCTGGGCTGTCCGGTGTTGTGCAGGCTTTACTGTGTGACCAAGATTCCGATTCGGTCTATGTTGGTGGAGATTACACTGTTGACAATTCGACGAACGCGATGATTTGGAACGGTACCACTGGCTGGCAAGCGCTTCCCTTCGAGGGTTTTAATGGCCCTGTTTCGTCCATCGTCAAGAATTCAGAAGGACATATCATTTTTGGTGGCAAGTTCGATAGCTTAGGCAATGTGTCAACGTCGACCGCGACAAACAGCTCTCAGGTGGTGAACTTATCCACGGCCAACATTACGAGCGATGCCCAGACAAGTCTTTCTGGCTTTATCGATCCTCGTAATATCATTTGCAAAACAGGCGATGCAGACAGCTCTGGTAATACTTGGCTACTCGCAGACTATTCTCCTGGTTTTTGGGAGGCGCAAATGGGCTTCACTTTCTACCCGAGCAAGATTCGCTTATACAACACCCATTATCAGGGAAGAGGCACCCAGTCCTTCCGCTTCCAAGCTTTGCCAGATACAGGCATCATGAACCTGACTTATACTGACCCATCGACTGGCCAAAAGGCATTCTGCGACTTTGAATGTCCCCTTTCTAATGATACGTCGGAAATTTACCGCGATTTCGAATTGGTCAATCCTGTTGGCATGTCTGGATTCATGATCCAGGTCATGAGCTGGTATGGCCAAGGTGCTGGTCTTGATGGCATTGAGATCTTTCAGTCTCAAGTATTCACATATGCTGTCAACGACTTTAATGAGCCAGCATGCACTGGCATTGAGTTTCCGGCTACCTCCAACACAACAGGTACCTGGGCAGTGACATCCGCTGGCGCCTCAACTGACTACCTGATTGCCAATGCTTCTCAGTCTGATGTTTCAGTCACCTTCAAGCCCGATATTCCTCAGTCTGGTAACTACTCAGTCCTTCTGTACACCCCTGGCTGCTCGGATGCGGACTCCTGCTCATCTCGGGGCATTGTCAACGTCTCAGCGACTTTCACGTCGACTGAGCCAAGCGCGAACCTCGACACGTCGATAATTTACCAAACTAATGACTTTGAGAAATATGACACCATCTATTCCGGCTACATTGAGGCAAATAGCGACAGTTTCCGGTCGGAGATTACCGTCACCCCAGTCGCAGGACAAGGCGATATTCAAATTGTGGCATCTCGTGTAGGATTTCACCTACTTAACTCTACTACCGGAAACCTTAATGGTCTTTTTGACTACGACCCCTCGAATGTGACAGACACCGACTTCTCGTCCGACAGTATCGATACCATTGGATCCAATCTGGATGATGGGGCAACTATCTACAGCCTTGTTCAATCTGGAGATGTGACATATGCAGCAGGAAACTTTTCCAGCTCTTCCTTGAACAACATACTATCATTCACATCTAGTGGCAATGCTACTTCCCTCAGCGATGGTGGTTTGAACTCTTATGTGAAGTCCTTGCTCCTGATTGACAACACGCTTTACACGGCAGGAAACTTCACCAACACCGCCCAAGGGAGTGTGAAAGGCTTGAATTACGTTGCCGCCTATTCTCCGTCTAGCAAATCCTGGTCTCCACTAGGAGCAGGTGTCAATGGGCCTGTCACTTCTATTTTGTCATTTCCTTACAATTCAACAAATGGAACGACTGAGACAACAGTCGCAATTAGCGGCTCTTTCGACCAGATTTTGGCGTTTGGATCCAATGCATCTATTGAAGTATCGGGCTTTGCCGTATGGGTACCGTCTCAGAAGAACTGGTTACAAAACCTAGACGGTAATTCGATGGCCTATCTTGGAGAATTGATGGCAACCGCTGATGCTGGAAACAACACTACGATACTTGCTGGATCTCTTATATCTGATGGCGTATCTTCTAGAGGTGCCGTATCTCTTACAAATTCCGACGGCCTAGCAATCCAGCCTCTCCCCGTGGACATCCAAGAAGCACAGACCAGTGGCTCAGTATCGAAACGGGATTCAGCCGCTCAAAATTTATCTGAAGTCCTTGTAGGCTACTTTGATACCAGTAGCGGAAGAAACTTGACAATCCTCGGTGGACAATTTACTGCCAAAGCTACTGATGGCACCACTATACAAAACCTTCTTTTCCTGGACGGCTCCAAAAACGATACTGTGACAGGCCTTCCTTCTGGAGTAGACAGTAATTCTACCTTCACCACTCTCGCGGTTTACAAAGACACTCTATTCGCAGGCGGATCGGTCACCGGTACTGCTGGATCCTCAACTCTTAACGGCTTTCTAGCTTACAACCTCTCGACATCTGAGTTTGCTTCGACACAGCCTCCGGCATTGACTGGTCAGAATGTTGTTGCCAACAGTATTGTTGTTCGTCCTAGTTCGACTGAGGTCTACTTTGGCGGTGTCTTCGATGCCGCTGGTGCCTTGCCATGCCCTGCGGTATGTGTATGGGACACATCCGATGGCCAGTGGAGTCGACCTGGTGTAGATATGCAAGGCTCAGTGATTTCGCTTCAATGGGCCAGTGACAATCAATTGATCGCTGCTGGGAATTTGACTATTGGCAGCAATCAAACAATGGTAGCCACATACGACACTAGCTCCCAGGTGTGGTCTTCCGTTGATGGTGCTTCACCATCTGAGATTCCTGGTGCGATCAGCGCATTCGGTCCTGCCGCTACAGATATTTCTTCATATTGGATAGCGGGACAAGCTTCAAACGGCTCGAGCTTCTTGATGGAGTATGATGGGTCCAAGTTCAACAGTGCAGGACAGCTCTTTGGCGCGTCCACAACAATCCTCGGCTTACAAGTAGTCGGCCTAAGTACCAATCATAAAACTACCGATTTATTGAATGACGACCAGATTCTACTCATTACTGGACAGCTAGTCATTCCCAATTTTGGAAATGCCTCTGCCGCTCTGTACAATGGCACTGCATTGACGCCTTTCATTCTTTCGTCAACTGCAGATGGAGAAGCAGGAACTATCCGGGAGATGTTCACAGAGAAGCAAAATACCTTCAGCGGTAAAAGTAAGTACAAATTGTGTGATGACTAGCTTATTTGGTCTTGAAACTAATCAATGCATTACAGAATCACCACGTCTCTCGGCAGGACTCGTGGTCCTCGTTTCTTTCTGCATTGCCCTTGGATGTGTCTTTTTGATCGTTGTGTTGGGCATCATTCTCAACAGAGTGCAACGATACCGACAAGGATATGTACAGGCGCCAACGGCATTCCAAACAGATCGACCGACAAGCATGCGAAGAGTACCACCAGAGTACCTTTTCGACACGCTAAGACAGCGCCATTCCGGTGTTCCCACACTATGAAATCGCACTCTCTTTCTCTCTTTTTGCTACCGCTTCTGTGAATAGCGAGTGCAAGTCTCACTCGGCTGGTTCCTATAATCTTTTGCCATCTAGCGTTCGACATTGTTGCCCACTGAGTTTATACCCTGCTATTGTTGAGTGATTCCATTCTGATCGGGCTCTCGCTGTGAATACTGCTCGATCCGTATTTTGTTAATTGTGCGAGTTTTACCGTGTACATATCTGGAGTATTGTCGTTGGTATAATGATAGTAATGCTAGATCAGTATCTTAGTCATTTCCTAGTTCTTAATTCTTGACAGTCTTAACTCCTAAGACTTTTTAGTGCGTGCCATATTAGCGCGGCATGATCACGGGGTAAGCTAGCGTGCGGAGTAAAAAAGTAAACAGGCTTCTTGGCGCTTGGCCAGACCTTTCTCCCGAGCGACTCATTCTCTCACCGAATTTACATCTTGTCTTTTGGATGATCAGCAATTGTCTGCGCCCTCATCGCAACTCAGTCCTGCAAATGCACCGGTAGTATTCGTGGTCTATCGACGGTCGGCATGCGATCTCGAACAGGTTGGTGAGTCTAGCAAGCTCTATCATCAGCGCCCCGCTTCGGGGTTAAATATCTGTAGCAATAGTTCATTTAATGTACTAATCAAGATACTGCAGCTTGACATGCCGCGCTAGAAAGTTAAAGTGCGATGAGCAGTACCAGGCAGTTGACGATGGAGATGGAAAATCGAAATTGCAATGTACGCAATGCCGCAAGGCATCAAGGGAATGTCGACCCAGCGAGGGGATTGTGTTTCGGCATCAGCAGAATGCGTCGATGAACAATAAAGCTGTTGACGAAGATCGTGGTCGCGATTCTTTGAGGGGCTTTTACAATTATAAGAACACATTTGGGGAGGATAGTGTGTGGCTCGATATTCCGAAGAATGGTATGAGACGGTTGCGACTCAAGTGACTGTTGTCGCTGACTGATTGATAGTCATCTTCGTGGATAATACAGATCCTCATGCAGAGGAACTGGAGGCATCAATGCTCGCAAGTGATCGCAGTAGCCATGAGGCAATTGCCAATGAATGGAATCAACGAAACTCAATGTCCACCCCCAACGATACCGCTCTGGGTCTGAATGCCTTGTCAACTGCTGCCGCTGCACAGCAATCATATTTCCTTCAGGGCTCGTCTGTGGCATCACCTGAGACCCCCGGTCCACGCCATGCTTCCACCAGTAGCGACCTGCGCATCTCCTCGACTTCGACAACGCTTCATTCCCCTATCAAAGCTCTTAATGCGTTGCTTCCTCCGACTTCTCCGCCATTGTCTATTACTTCTTCCTCTAATAATAATAATAGTAATAATAATATCAATTTCCTACTCAATCCTTCGGTTTCCGGTTCGCCTCCCGTCGACCAGGGCTTGTCGACATCAATTGGGCGCAAGGATTCTACGTCATATCATTTGGGGACGGCGAGGCATCGAAGTGCCTTATCAAATGCACGACTGAGTGCGAAGGTAGAGACTGACCATGAGGTTGCTTTTTTGTTGAGACATTTCGCCGAGAATCCAGGATATTGGTAAGTAATTTACTTTACAGATACAGACTATGAGAATAGTACATTCTAAGTTTACAGGATGGACCTTTTCGATCTTGATTTTTATTTTTCATCACTGGTCCCCGTCAAAGCTCTATCAAACCCGCTACTCAAATACGCGGCCTGCGCCTACGCCGCAAAACAACTCAACCGAGTACGAGGCGCGAAAGCCATCATGGGTGGCAATTGCTCCAAACAAGCCTCCATGGAATTATGGCCCGATGCCGAGAATGTAGATTGGGAATGGTACGGCGCAAAATACTACGATAAGGCTATTCAATTACTCATGAGAGAATTGCAACATGACGCTGGAAGTCCGGCACCGTTGAGTACACCCGAAGCTTTCGGGCAATGGCAAGCCGCTGAACTGTGTGATGATGGTGGACGGGCGCGGAAAAGAAGGAGGCGGTTTTCGAATAGTCGCTTTTCTAGTTCTCATTCTGATGAGGTTCTGGCAGCAACGGCGATTCTTTCGGTATACGAATTCTTAGATGCTACTGGCCCTGCGTGGAATGGACACTTGAGTGGAGTGAAGTCTCTGCTTGACATTGCGGAAATTGGCATGATGCCTTTGGAACAGGGGTCTTCTCCGGCGGACGGTGTACTACCACTGAAGAGGCCAGGTTTGTCGCGCGCTCGGAGGGCAACTTTCTGGAATTTTGCCCGACAGGATTATATTTCTGCTTGTAAGATTTCCCTTTCATAATTATAAGCCTGGCCTGTCTCTAACACTGCCATCTAGTCATCAACGAAGGCCAAACACGACTAAACCCAGAAGATTTACTCCTCTGGACCGACGCTGGACTGCAACTCGATAGTAACGGATTCGTTGTCCCGAGCAACACCGACGCAGAAAGTACCATGAAGGAAGACATGATTTCGAATGCGTTGATATGGCTTCTATCGAAGATTGTCAATTTCATCGACGCCGGTGATCAGATTCAAGTATCCCCTGCCGGTGGTCCAAGCGAACAAGGCCCGATTGGCGTCTCACAAAACACCTTGTTAGAGCGCTGGTACAGGCTACACAGTGAACTAGATGCATGGTACCGTGGACTTCCGGACACGTTCCAACCATGCGCAAGGCTCGAGCCTGATCGACGCCCACAATTAGCCCCCGGCGTCGACGATGACTGTCCCTTTGCCGAAGTATGGTATAGCATGCCCATGTGCGCCTCCACTATGCAGCACTACCACATGGCCCGAATCATTCTCCTTATCAATAAACCGCACGAATCCACCGCTCGTCGAACGACGGTCACGAATAGATTAAAGTCCTATCGCTCGATCGAGAGTGAAATCAGGCTTCATAGTTATGAAATTTGTAATATTTCCATGTCGAGGATGGACGCTTCGTCGAGAATTCATTCTGTGCAGCCGCTTTTCGTCACGGGACAGTGTCTCACGGAGCCACGGGAACGGAGAACGATTTTCAATCTGCTAAGAGGTATAGAGGCGGATATGGGTTGGGCGACGGAGTACAGGGTGAAGCAGCTGTTGAAGGAGTGGGAGTGGGACGAAGCAGCCACCATGTCCTAACATCGAGTCGAGTGGAGCGACATTTCGATATGAAACATCAGTAACGACACTCAGCAAAGGCCCTTGAGTGCTGAGGTAGCTTGGCGACGCTTTCACAAGATCTCGGTCCTCGCATCGAGTCCAAACGCAAAGCGACAGACAAAGCGAACCCCCGAGGAATCCCTTCAATCTTTTGTAAATATTTTAACCCGAAACATAGATCAAAGACTGCATCTGACTTTCCATCTAAAGTCTATCTTTTCAATAATCGCCCTACCTTCTATATTCAATTCTGCGGGTGCGGAGATTCTACCCCACGCTCACCTTTCCAGGTTTGGTTGTGGAGATCCGCCAAACAGGAAAGTATGCCGAACTGGATCTTATGGGTTGACAGACTCGATAGCCACTTTGTCATCTTCAAACCTTGATTCAAGATACGCATAGCTACATGATAGACATGCGTTGCAATTTGCGGGGAAATGGCCGAATGGAGTGTGTCCCGCTAGACTTGCCCCAACTCTATATTTAAGGTCATGAGGGAGTGTACTTATAGAGGGAATCTCATCGATGGAAGCCCAAATCTCATCTTCAAATTCTCGATTTCAACCATCTATTCGTTGAGTACTAGTCAACATGGAACTAGACACAGACGTCCTCATCCTCGGTGCAGGCATGTCCGGCCTCAACTTCGCCATCCGCCTGCAACAAACCTACCCTTCAGCCTCCTACACCATAATAGAATCCACTGCCGACCTGGGCGGAACTTGGTCTGTAAACACATACCCTGGATGTGGCTGCGACGTCGCTTCCCATTTCTACTCATACTCCTTTACACTGAAGCCGGACTGGAGTCAGAAATTTGCGCTGCAGCGGGAAATATTGGATTATTTCCGGGATGTTGCGAGTAAGTTTGATGTTGTGAGGCATATAGAGTTTGAGTGTAGTGTTGAGAGGGCTGTTTGGGATGAGACATATGGGGTGTGGGTTTCTGATGTGCTGGATAAACGGACTGGAGTCACGAAAAAGGTTAGGAGTAAGGTTGTCGTTTCGGCGGTGGGCGCATTGTCGATACCCAGAGAATGTGAGATTGAGGGTGCAGACACTTTCAAGGGTGCTTTGTTTCATTCAGCGAGATGGGACCATGAGTTCGATTGGGGTGATAAGGAGGTCGTTGTCATCGGTACGCCTCTGTCTGTTCCTTCTTCGTCTGAGTAACAACACAACTAACGATGAGCAGGCAACGGCTGCAGCGCAACACAATTCGTCCCCATCCTCAGCAACGGAAGCACAAACCAAAACTACTTCAAACCACGCGCCCCAGTCAAAAGAGTAACCCAATTCGCGCGTCAACCGCACTGGCTCGCCGAACGACCCAATCCCATCTATTCCAGCTTCTTCAAATGGAGCATGCGGTACATCCCTCTCGCAATGCGCATGTACCGTTTCTGGCTATACGCAGACATGGAGAAAGATTTTTTCGGCTTTGATCTGCTGAAAGGTGTAAAAATTCGCCGGGATCTGACGAATGAGCGATTGGAGTATATGAAGCGCGCCGCACCGACAAAGTATCATGCTGCATTGACTCCGAACACGGAGATTGGATGTAAACGCAAGGTCAATGATACGGATTACTTCTCGTGTTTACACAATGAGAATATGGAGTTGGTATGGGATGATCCTGTTGTTACGGTGACGGAGACGGGTGTGCGTACCAAGTCCGGCAGGGAGGTTCGTGCGGACGCGATTATATTGGCGAATGGGTTTCAGACACAGAAGGTGCTGCATCCGTTGGATACGGAAATTAGAGGTGAAGGGGGTGTTAGCTTGGATGAACACGTTAGTCCCCTTTCTTCCTCTCTTCTGATTACAAAGGGATGATGTACTAACTGATAACAGTGGCAACAAGTCTCTAACGGCCATCCACAAGCTTACTACGGAACTTGCATATCACAATTCCCCAACTTCTTCGTCATGATGGGCCCCAACACCACCACGGGGCATCTATCGGTTATATACTCGACAGAATGCCAAGTAAACTTCAGTCTCCGCGTGCTCAAGCCCATTCTCCAGAAGCCTTCTTTACTCTCGCTATCACCAAAMCCCGCCAGTGTCGCTGTAACACTCGCAGCGGAGCAGAATGATAATACCTGGATTCAACGCCTGTCCAAGAATCTGGTCTGGTCCTCGGGGTGTACAAGCTGGTACATTGATACCAAGACTGGACGAAACACCATGCTCTATCCTGATTGGCAATTCAATTTCTGGCTGAGAAGTATCTTTGTGCCTGTTAAGCATGATTTTGTGTATAAGCAGAGCGCAAAAGAAGTTGCGCCTTCGCCATCTACCCGGAAGAACAAAAGGCGGAGTAAGCTGTTGTGGAACAGTGCGGTATTAGCTTCCCTTGTTGGGGCTGTGGGTTTGGGCGCTGGTATTGTGAGGGGGGATATCAAGGTCGATGAGATTGATGAGCTGGTAAAAAGGGTATCGAGCGAGTTTAGGGGGGCGAGTGGGGAGGTTCATAACTTTTTGACTTTCAAGGTATAGACTCCTAGACTAGCTTTGGTATAATTGCTTTGTTCTTGCTCTCATAATCGTGATTCATCATATTCAAGTCTATATGAGCATGGCGTACATAACAGTATTAATGCAACCTCCTCAGAGCCTCGATCATCTTCTGCACCGACTCCAAATCACCACTTCCAACAACGCCTAGTATTTCTTCTTGAACGGCTGTGTCGCAGTCCAAGAATCGTTCAATGAGTTCTCCATCGACAAATCGGAAGGGTTCCTCGGCCTCGCGCACAGTCGACCGGAAAGCTCTGAACTTGTTGAATGGCATCGATCCTGGAGAATCGACGTAGGCTGAGATGGCTCCTTGAAGTCGCATCAGGAAGTCTTGATGCTCTGGTCGAATCAATGCGAAGAGATATATTGATCCTTCGACCTATAAAAATTAGCATCATCAAATTGCCTGTTACTGGGCAAGATTTACCGTTCCCAAGAATGCTTTTGGAGTAACCGCCATGGTCGATGTTTGAGGGATATTCACTGGTCGAATTCGGTTGACCATCTCGCCCAAAAGTAGCTCACTAGTCACTTCTAGTCGTCGCCGATCTTCCTCCGTTATACCATCGACGTTGCGACGAAGGACGATCAGATTMCCTTCTGCATCACTGACAAGCCATTGATTCAATCCGATATCTGCCACAGCCGTAGTCCATACAGTCGCAAAATGACGGGCGACTTCCTTTGCTTCAATCGTCAGAGCATCAGTTTTTTGAGCCTCAACAATAGATATACTCTTCATCAAATCGGCAATCACGATCGTTTTATCGGTCACAGAAATATCAATAGGAGCGGTTGATGTGCGGTAGGTGGCAACTTTCTGTAGTGAGTATCTTCCTGTTTGTGGTTGCCCTTTTACCTCGAAGATGACCACCTGCAAATCATTAGTTTACGTACATGTCCAGTGCTGGGGTTGATTCACGGTTTTGACAAGTGCTGCAATGATATATTCACCCATCATAGCCAATGCTCGACAGGCTCCCTTTAACGAATGCTCCAGAAACAATGATAGTTTCCTATTGGAATCAACTTCAAAAAGCAGAATACGGCCACGTATCGACTCTGCTGTCTCCTCGTCCACATATACCGTCCCGACAATAAATCTATCTTTGTAGATAGGTTCATCATACCTATCCTTGCCAACGACCATTTGAGCACGGATGACACTCTCAACAAGCTCGTCCTGCTTCAAGTCGAACGAATCTAGCTTTCTGAACATGATCTCATCAGCGAGCACAAATTGGCTTTCAACAATTTCAGCTCCGTCTTCTAATCGACGTTTGATACTACCAATTCCGAACGCCTGTTCTGTTGGGGAATATGCTATCCTTCGGACAGTTGCTTCGATGGGTAATGTTTGGATTTGGGTTGTGCGTTCTTTGTCGACAAGAGCGATCTTGAGATCTTTTGATGTTGCGACTGCAATAGCATCTGGATAGGCCTCCGCGTTGAAATGACAAACACGGGAAGCACCTTCTGAGTTCACGGCCGAGTAGATAATCCGCCCTTCAGAAGCATATATCAAACTTGGGTGTTCGGATGTGGTAAACACGTTGTAGAGTCCATCACCTCGAGGAAGTTTCTTGAATGTCGGCTGCTCTGATCCAAGAATCAACTTGTTCGTACCGATCAGAGAATGTTTTTTGGAATCATAAGAGAAAGTCACGACACTGCCATCCGCCATGGAAACAAACAATGTCGAAGGACTGTCTGCGAGAATTTCTGCTAAAAGAACGGCTCSCGGGAAAGCTTCACTAGCGACGCCCAGCGATTGACTATGTAGCTCTTCGAAACCTTGTAATGAGAGAACGGCCACTTGGGCCTTTTGTGGGAAAGCGGCGATGCAGACTTGCGATGGTGCTGGTGGAATGGTGACTCCTGACACTTGGTTGTCTTTACCAAAATCCTTCTGGGTTAGGACCTTTAGATCACCAGTAATATCTAGAGTGGCTAAAACTTGTCCACCAGTCACGACAACTAGTCGCTCATCATTGCATGCCGCAGAAGTAATCATCTGGCCATCTGGTGACCATTTTGATGTGACCATGCCACTGTCTGTATCGGCTATGCTCACGCCACTTTCTGTAACATGAATGACACGGCCACTGGGCAAGTTGCTCGAAAGAAGAGTATTTTCTGCCAGATTCAGACCAAGGAAATCATCCAGCTCTTCCACCTCACCATCCGAACTGAATCGAAAGACTCTGGTCTCGTTGACGAAGGTGACCACCAAGGTGTCTGAAAAATCACCTGGGCTAGAAATCTGCAATGCCCACATGTCCGTAATATGTTCCATCTCGCCTAAAACACCTAATTCTTCCATGCCTACGCCACTTCGAACACTTCGCAGAGTGCCATCGTTGAAAGCACCTGAACCCGTGACGATACGAGCTTGGCCTGACGAGAATTCATGAGTATGATTCTCGCCTTCGCGTGTACCGAGGTCCATGATAGTGAAATCTAAGATTGGAGCAATATTCGATATCGTCTGAATAATCTCAAAGGAACCCTCACTGATTCGAATGACCTGAGAGTCGCCTTGATGCGACCCAACAAAAGTCATTCCAGCGCCTAAATAGATGAGAACAGATGCCCTTGACGCCTCGCCAAGATAGTCCAGCTTCCAGCCTTCTACTTCGTTTTGAGAATCCAGGACCAACATCAGGAAGAACAAACGACCGTAGTCGTCGGCTAGGAGCCATCGCTGACCGTCCACTTGCACCCATGCAACAAAGATCGTAGCTTCATCAAGCGGTCTCGAAATTGTTTCGTTCTTAGCGTCGTCGATATACTTAATGCACGTCTCCCCGAGAACCAGTAATCCACCTATATTGTCAGTAAAGCCCGCCTCACTACCAAAGGACAACAACTCACCCAACGGAGCAGGAACAGGAATCAAATGTGACGCTCCCAGATCCAACTCCTCCGTAAAATCCTCAGTGTCCTGAAAAACCGGTTCCGCAGACGCCTCAAAAGACAATTCCCGAATCTTCAACTTCACTTTCCGCTGATTATTCTCATGCAGTAGCGCTAATCGAGGATGTGCTTTGCTCTCCACATGCAAGAATGCCGACGACCGAACCATCAACTCATCTATCCGCGTCATCATGGGTTCACCCAATTCTCCGATCTGCGGCGTAGGTTCGTCGGGGTTACTGTAATGCGACGTTTTCAAGACGGGTGGTTTGCCTCGTTTCTTGTGTGGTTGAATGATGGGTAGAACCGTGATGATACCCTCAAAAATCTCTAGCGTCATGTATTTCCCACTCGGATCGATCAAACACCGGTCACCGTTTTGACAGGCTCGTGAGGCCTTGTCAGCGAGATCTACGTAGCTTCGCTCCGTGCGGACTCTTCTCTTCTCGCTGTCCCATTTCAGTGTAAAGTATGTGTTTAAGTCTGTGCCGACAAAGAGATGGTCTGTTGTTGAGTTGGCGGGGGTCGGTAGCCGGGCCAGCATCGAGACTTTAGCGTATAGAGCGCGAGAGGTGGTAAGTGCGAGGCCATCGGGGGTTATGGAGTAGAACTCAAGGCGGGCTCCTTTCCTACAAAGAATATATCAGTACGGCAGGGCAAGTCGGGGAGAATTGACAGTCATACGCGACAACGAGACAATCTTCTTCTGGCTCGAGAAAGTTGAGCTTCAGCGCGTGCCGCACGCTGCTGGCACGATGAATTGGGACGACGTAGGCCATGACTGAGATATAATGGCACTGATGAGGACTAGATCAGCACTGTTCGAGATTGATGTGTGTTATTCGTCGGTCTGATGTCGAAGGAATGATCGTCTATCCTGTACTGAGGACCTAGGTCACGTCGTGAGGCCTTACCAACGCAGCCCGCAGCAGTGATCAATCTGGTGCCAGTAAGAAATAGAATCGAAGTTCCTGTCAGACACTCGATGCGACAAAAGAAAGGAGCGTGCTAGTAGAGTTGATAAGCATTGAAACAGCTGGAAGGTGCTAAGCAAGTTGTTGCACGGAAGGAAGACTCCGCCGCTAAATTTACCATGACGTTCGCTCCACTCGTTAACTCCGAATCTTTAATTTCTATAGTCTTTAAATCTTCCCGGGCGATATGAACAAAAATAAAAATCAATTTGACTATAAACTGCAAAGCTTAATACAAATGAGATGTGCAAACTCCGATCCAGTCCATCGCCCAATGCACGCACTAAATGCCCGAAGAAAAGAAGAAACAGCCAATTTTGAGACCAAGGATGTGAACATCGTTGTACTTGAGTGACATCACCGACGAGAAATATCGCTCAAGTACTTGTAAACAACCGAAAAGTCCTTTCCAGGATGAATATCCTCAACGGCCTCGTATAGACCGCGTGCAGTAGCAGCCAATTCCAAGGGCGCGCCTGATTCTTGGGCGGCGTCAATCGCAAGCTTCAAATCTTTGCGCATCAATCCAATCCCAAATCCGCCCTCGTAACCACGGCTAGCGGGGGACTTCTCAACAACGCCAGGAACGGGATTGTTGACTTCACTAGGCCAGCAACGACCAGTCGAGGAATTAATCATCTCAGCTAGCACTTTCGGATCCAATCCCCATCGAATACCGAGATTCATGGCTTCGGCGACGGCAATATTGTTGATTGCGAGGATGTAGTTGTTAGCCAACTTGCCGCTCACACCCGTTCCTTGCTCACCCAAATGCCAGGTCTTCTTGCCCATGAGTGCGAGAATGGACTTGACGCGCTCAATCAGAGCACCTGTTTTGGACGAGGCGCCGAACATGAACGAAAGAGTCCCGGCTTCGGCGGCAACTACACCGCCGGACATAGGCGCATCGACGAAGCGGCCTTGCTTGGGCGCTTGGACGGCGTAGGCGACTTCTTTAGAGGTGACGGGGTCGATGGTGGAGCAGTCGATGAAGAGACGTTCTTGTTCAAGCTGGGGGAGAGGACCTGGCTTGAGGATGGAGTGGAAAACGTGTCGAACATGGACTGGCTGCGGGAGACTGGTGATGATATTTGTCTGCATTGTGTCAGTAGGAGCTTTAAGTCATACCAATGGTGTGCAATAGGCTTACTGATTTTTCAGCCAATGTTCTGGCGCTGTCAGTAAACTCGACAGGACCGGTGCTAGCTGTCTTGGCCTCGTCGACGAATTGGCGCATAGCTTGTTCATTGACATCGTGCACGATCAGGGTATCTGACGCAGGTATTTTGGCGCGTAGATTCTTTGCCATGGGATAGCCTATTGTCGTCAGGTATTCAAGAACTTGACTATAGTAACGCAAAAGCGATCAGATAAGCGCATGAACATACCCATGCGACCAAGTCCAATAAATCCCCAGGTAGCATCTCGTTGCAACGAAGTCGAGAAAAGTCGTTGCGCGCGAGAGGCGGTCTTGATAGATTTCCCCAGATGGAGAGCACGTGCGGGGGTCATTGTGTCGTGTGAGACTTTACAATCATACAGAAGAGGAATCTATTCAAGATATAGGTGTTGAGAGTGTCGTCAAACAGTGAGAATTGGAGAAGGAGGGAAAAGAGCTGAGAAAGAAAATGGGGAAAGAGAGAAGGAAAGAGCAGGCGACCACACGACCTTTGTAGCTCACGTCCGTCCTCCATACATTACTACGATTACAGCGCGGGGACACCCAATCACAAGTCAAATATTGCATAGATTTCAGGAACCAAGATTTCCGATGACTCTACCTTACTACTTTCTATCCTAAAACGGGTATAACAGCCTCGGGCATCCTTGAAGATATTGGCTAATTGCGAGTTGATGCGGGGACAGGCGCGGGTCAGTCTGCTCCGTTACTGCGACTGTCAGTACGTAGTTCATTATTATGAGGGAGAATGATAACAGACATGGGGTTTCCGGTYCCTGCCGATACACGGTTTTCACATGTACGGAGAATAGTTCAACTGTTGATAGTTTGAGTATAGTATCAACTAAAAATAATACGATTCGTAACTTGAATTTCAATCATTTCGTAACTTGAGAGGATAGTATGCGGGGATTCCGGAGAAGAAGTTGGGGATGCGGGCCTCACTGCCTCAGGCTGCCGGGTTGCTGCCTCAGAGTTCAGGCCACGATGGGTAGTGTCGGCTGGACGCGGCTATGCCTCGGACCGGAGGAAGAGGAACATACTGAATAGCATTGTGATATATAGATATACATGAACGCTCTCATTAATACTAATACATACAGACAGTACACCTATTATATGCACAGAAATCTATTCAAACATCAAACAATCAGAAGAAATGGGGATCTCAGGTCTAAATCTTCTGTACATTAATCACGCTCCATTCGTCATGCTCCTCCCGGTGCACCCGCCTGGCCCGGAGACGTTGGACTACTCACAGACCCCGTAAGATACTCTGCCGGGACCTTCGGTACCCTCGGCGAGTTCGCTGTCTGCGCAACTGCGCGCTGGTGAGCGCGTAGTAGATCTCGCTGTCGCTCCTTTTCGCGGCTTGAGGCTGTGCCGCCGGTGAGACGCCGCATGCCGCTGCGTATCATAGATTCCAAGGATGATGTCCCCTCCGAGCCTTTTCGGGCGAGACTTGTTGCCTGTGTGCTCCGTGATGTTGACGGGTGTAGACCTGCGCGTTCATCGATGTCGGAGAAGCTTTCTTCGACTTCGCTGTCGGACAATAAAGTTGACTCCATGATAGGATGAGGCGACAAGCTAGTAGCTGACAAACTCGGGGTGTGATTGACCAGGTGGTTGGCTGGTGACGTTACAGATCGACTGTGCATCACAGGTCGCAATGCGCCACCAGGTGCAGAGGTAGGCGCCGGACCAAGGGCAGGCGAAGTCATTTGAAACAGCCCGTCAAGTCTAGTCGGTGGTCGTGATGTCTCAGCAAGACCATTATGAAATGACGACGACGAGGGTGTTCGAGCAAGAGACTTGCGAAGAATGGGTGCCGTCTGTTGATCGTAGAGACTGGCCGATGTATCTGCAAAGCTACCAGGATAGCCACGCATCTCAGAGAAAGAATTCATGGACGGTGTTTGGAACCCAAAATCGTCCTCATCGAAGAAGTCATCTAGGCTGTCCAATCGCTGAACAATCTCACCCATGTTCCCGTCAGTCTGCGTGTCAATGGACTTCATAGTATCTGTCCGCATTGATGACGGGTAGAAGGACTCGCTATAATCCTCAGTACTAAACTCAACATCCGGGGTCGCCACTCTTTGCGCTTCCATACGATCAGCTTCTGCGCAAGTATAAAACACGGCGTGGACATTGTGACGTGTAGTAGCTGACTGTGCAGCTGGTATAGGAATAGACCATCCTGTAGGTTCTGGGATACCGTACAGGCTCTGTATCCGCTCGTATTGCTTCCTAATTGCCCGAGAAGATGACGACGACGCCATACTCATTCGCAAGTGATGTTTTTCCATTGGATTACCTGAAACAGTCATGATATGATCCATGACTTCAAGTGCTTGAGGGCATAACTCCGTCTGGAGCAATCTCAAAAGGGGAGAAATCAAGTCTGGACCATGCGAAGTAATCTCGGTTCGTCGCATGTCCATCTCTGGAATCAAGACACTCAAAATACTCAGTGTCTTGACTCGAAACCACTGCGTAGCATTCGTCAAGCAGCCCATCACGAACACTAGACTCTGTACCTCCTGCGCAGGGAAGTAGTACGAGCATATTTCTGAAATGATATGCTGGAGAAAGTCTTGTTCCTTTTTCCACTGCGCGTTAGCAAAGCCTACCAAACAGGCAGCTAGTCGTTCATAGCCTTGTCGATCAGCTACTTGACCTAATAGATTCGCTCTCTCCATAATCTTCGGATCATTTGATCCTGCATCGAACTGATGAAGAAAATGCGGTATATTGGCCAGAATCGTGAATAGTAAACGATTACTCTCGCCCACAAGTACATTATCCGGCAGAGGCGTGAGTCGGTGCAGCAGACTCAAAGTTTCGTTAAAAGATTCTGAAGACTTCAGACCCTTGTAAACTAGGTCCTGAATGCCAGTAAATGCTCCCTCCCATCGAGGAGGCTGCGCGCCACTTAATGTAGCCACGACGTTGGGATCACCCATGTCAATTTTATCGAGCAGTTTCTCAAGCATTCCAATACTTTCCATGAACTCAACCTCGTGTATAGTGTTCAAACAAGCACACGTAGTCCAGAAGAGCTGAGGATATTGCATTAGATCAGCTGGTGCCAACGATTTGATTATGACCTTTAAGGTGGTGAGTATCTCCATGGAAAACGTCTGATAGTCCGTTTCCTCATCGGCTATTGTATTGGACAGCCGCGCGAGCATATCTGCCAGCATCTTTGAATCCAAAGATTTCGAAATGCATCGGAAAAGCTGGAAAGAGCGGCAAGCTAGATGGCGGACAGGACACGATGTGGCCCAATTCAAAGCTTCCTTGGACCAGTGATCACTAATATCCTCGTGAACGAGGTTCAAGAATTGCACAACCTGTCGCGTCACGAAAGTCATAGCAGGTGGAACGCGAGTACCATCGTCTTCATCTTTACCATGGTTATCCTCGTATTCCCAGATGACCGATGCATCGCTCTTACGGATTGAGTCGACAAAATGCTCAATGGCTTGTCGTGCTTCGGTGGATACCTCATCCAGAAGCTTAGAAGAGACGAGCTCGTGAATGAGGTGAACGAGCATTTCCCGAGCCTGCTCCTGCACCGTGAAGGTGTAATGATCCCATAAGATTAGGACAACGTGTAAAAGCTTGATCACATCTTGTACGGCCAGATTAACAGGGCCAACGATCAAATCCACCAGGAAGATCATCGAAAGCTGTCCCATCGATAAGCCAGCCTGAGTTTCTTTGTTAGCAACCAATATTTCTGGTATAGTGCACGTCGAATATCTTACCTGCTTATTACCAATTGGTAAAATCTCATTCAGGTTAGCGACGTAGGGTAGTCCTCGGCAATCTGGCGTTGATTCAACCTCATCTTTCCGCTCTTGTATCATATACTTTGGTGCGACGTGGAGCAAGAAGAATTCAATAACTTTGGAGCCTGCCGGAGTGGAAGACAAGAACACAACAATTTGCTTAGCATATTCAACAAAATTCTGTTCTTTCCGTTCCAAACACAGATTGATGATGAAATCAAGGATAACTTGGACATTTCCTCCATGAGGCCCGGTAGCCAGTGACTGCCAAAGAGCTTGCACTTCGTTAGGGAGGAGTTTGCATCGGATGATAGTGATCTCAAGCATATTGACGAGAAGCATATACGACCGCGGAGTAGGTTGTTGATTAGGGTCGACCTGCAGCTCCATTGCTTGAACCCAAGGCAGGATCGCTGTCACGACGTTTCGTTGGTCATCAGTTGACATGGTTTGGGTGAAATGCCTTGAAAATTCGGAGAATATGAGAAAGCCAATATCAGAATATTGCGATGCGAGCCGCTTCGAAATCTCAAATTGAGCGAGTTTGTAGACCGCTGTCGTCTTATCAGAAAGACTGATATCGAAATCTTGGAGCCGAGAATTCTTCTGCTGGCGTTCTTCCAGAATGCGGATAAGCTTTACTGCCTTCATGCGAATATCCCTCTTCTCATTGCCCAGCATGTACATGACAACCGCAACTATTCTCCAGAATGCCACTGCATAGTCAGTTTCCTCTATAAGGACTTGATTGACAACTTCGAAATAGCTTTCAAGAGCCTTGTCCCCAAGACGCCTGTCTCGGTCAACACCGTAGCACAGATCTATCATGCGTTCGAGTAGAAACGGATACTCTTTGTTATGAGTAATGAGGTTTTTCAACGCCCGTCGACCAATAGCATGCAGCTTGTCACTGACGGTCTCGAAGATACTGCCGATCCAGACCAGCATTCGGCCCACATCGAATTGAAGAATTGACCCGCCTTCTGTCGTCGTGCTTATTGGTCCAGCCTATACAAAAGTTAGTTTCTTCGACCAGATCGGTTTAATGGATTTCACCTTACACATAACGACGACATTGCGCTCAGCGCCGCAGATTGGAGGTTCTTCTTCTCAATTTCTATCAAGGCTGCCGGGTTTCTCAAATCATTTGGGTCGTTGTGTTGCGCAATGGCAAATCGTCTCATACTGTCTTCTCTTTGAGCAATTTGGGCCTGACTTGGCGAGTAACCGCACCAGCCTTCCATCAAGGAAAAAGCAGACTTCCGAGACTCGAATGGCATCCAGCGAGATGGTTCTTTAGTACGGTTGATACCTTCAAAAAGCTCTTCCATCAGTCCGCAGTAATGATAACGCAGGCGTTGAAACTCCCAGTCATTCTGTACTTCCGCGTCGCTAAGAAATAGGCGCAGGTCTTTTGAATAAGTTACCAAATTATTGACGATCCAATCGTCATTGAATATTTCCGCTTCTCTGAGAAAAGTAGACGTAAGTTTATACACATGGGTGACCTCAGTTCGTAGCCGATCTGTCTTGCGACTGCGACGAGGACTGCTTGGAGTGCGATTATGAGTGCCGATGCGCAGTTTTGCCTCTTCGTTGCATGTCGTCACTGCATATTGCAAAGATTCAAGAAGAGTCCTATATAAAGCCTTGTTGATCGAGCCCAGTGCTGCAACAATGGCTTCTCTTATCGAATCAAGTGAAGCAGAGAGTAACGGGATCACAAATGCAAAAAGGGCTCGAGCGGAACCGATTTTGTCCTGTGCGGTCTGGGTTCCTTTGGACGTTCTGCGTGCGTGTTCTGCATTCGCTAGTTGGCTCTGAGATTGGGCCCCAACGTTGCTCAGCGTGGTACAAGCCATCAAAAGATAAAGTTTCCATTGCTCGATCATGATCTCCGCCGGCGATCTAGCTCGGCCTAAAGATCGTCCTTGTGCCATGTCAAAAGTTGCATATTGCTGCAGTCGTTGGCTCTCTGCTAAAGCAGTTATGTTTCTGTGCATCTGTACAAGCCTAGCGCACACGATTTCTCGAGCGAGCGTGACTGCAACAGGACACGTATCGAAACTGACACGAATGATATTTGGAAACACCTTGACCCACAGGCTGGAATCGTAAGAAACATCGCTACTACACAGTTCGATCAGCGTGTTTTGTGAAGTGCTTCTTCGCTTCCCTTTTTGCAGACGACTTCGCTCTGCGACTGTCAAGTGTTCGTCGTTGAGGTCCATAATATGATGCGAATCTGCTTCAAGGATTCGAATTATCCTAGTGTTTTCCTTGCCGAGCGCACTGTCAAACTCTGTGACGAGTCGAAGCACGGAGATAGCAAAGCGGCGGACCCTGCGAGACTGGGAGCACAAGAAGAAAATACCGTGTGCTTCAATCTCCTCGACGTAGGCTAGTACGCTAGAAAGATCGAGTTGCAAAGCCCGGGTACCGGAGCTAGCACTATTTTCCGCCTGGTCAGTTGCGATATCTTTTGTCTTCTGCTGGATTTCTTCAATCCAAATATGTAAAAGCTCAACATATAACGTCAAAGTAGATTCGATATGACCCGGTCCAAGCATTCCTTCATCCGACATAGTCGAATACCGGGCATCAAAGTTGAATATGAAACGTGCAAATCCGATAGTGACCTGCTGAGCATGCATCTGCCGTGCTATTGATTTCAGAGACTCTGCCGAGGATCTGGCTATATTGGGCTGCACGTGTGCCGTTCCTGTGCAAAGAAGGTTGATAAGAGAGTTGAAGGGTATATGGTCGGACAAGCATCTAGGAAGTACTTGGACAGCAACATGAAGGAGATCGTAGAAGCTTTGCCTTTGTTCAACGAGGCTCGCATGGTCATCGCGTCTACCGAAACTAAAAGCTTCCGATATGGGAGTCTTGGGTGTAGAGCCGCTGAATTTTTCATCAAGAGCTGCTTGTCCACCAAAGGTATTGTCGCACAGAATGGTAATTTTACCTAAGATCTCACAAAATTGCACGTAGTAGTCCTTTGCTACTTCGTTGAGTTTGGAAACATCGACTGGGCATGATAAGTTTGAAGGGTCCGAGACGACTGCGCGAGGTTTCGGATCTGCTAGGAGTTGTGGCCGAGGTGGAAGTAAGAAATTGGGAATATCGACAAAGTGGGTGGAAATAGGACCAGCTGGAAAAGGCGGGTATAATTGGTCGCCATTTTCAAGATCGCACATGATTGAAAGAAATGATCGAATTCCTACCACCATTTTCTCTGGCTCCATTTGTTCTATTTTCAGTTCTCTTCCTGAAAGGAAAAGATCTGAGTTTATAAGAGGAAATATAATGTTGCGGAAACATAGATCTGGGAGCTTGAATCCTATCATTCGAATCAGCTGGATCAAAGGATCAGCCACGGAGGGCTCTGTTGTAAGGTAGGTCCTCCTTCCTGGCGGCAGCGCAACTCGAATGACTTCGTCGACTCGTTTGAGGGTGATATTAGGGGAGTCTGGGTATCGAAAAAGATATGTCCATAACAATCGACATAGAGCTTGAAGTGCCAGACCTCGAGTCGGCCGATCTCTGAGACGTGCCGGCAAATTCAGTGCAATGGAAAGCCACTGATTAGCGAAGGCATCCTTGGAAGAAACACAGAGCAAGATTGTTTGCAAGGGGAACGCAGTCATCCAATGCCGGGGTTTCGCAATCATCTGTAAAAGCCGTGGACTTATTATTTCCAAAAAGTCCTTCCACAGCGGATGGCCCACGTCGCATGCGGGATTGGCGGCAATAGAGATCAGAACTTTCTCAATGATATAGCAATAGGCTTGTTTGACTCGCTGCCCGTGGGCGTTGACAAACAGTCGGGCCAAGGACCTCATGTATTCGCACGACCTGATCCACGCCTCTTCAGGATATGTTTTGATACTGAAATGCCGCATGCCCAAGATCAACAATTCTGCCTTCGCATCAAGCTCTCTCGTCTGACCTCGCATGGCAGCATCTTTCTGATACCGTTCAAGCTCATTGATGAAGCGCGTCGTGACACTAGTGAAATTGATCTCACTCATCTTTCCCAGCAGTTGGCCGTAAATTCTCCAATTTGCCATACGTAGCGGCGAGGCTGCTATTTGTTCCGGATCAACCGCCTTCAGTTGCCCGAAGACGATATCTTCCAGGCGCTCTGTCATTTCAGTGCCGATCGCCTCGACAGTACTTTGGTTGAATATCTCAATCAACACCCGACACACGAGGTATACCGAAACAGTTGCTCGACGCTCGAGTAGTTGAACCCCATCCTTCTGTATAGAAGCCGGCGGGGCGTTCTCTGAACCCAGATCCGACTCCGAGGTCGCTGGTTGAATGGGCTCTGTGTTTCGACGAAGAAGCGGTCCATTTTCGGTGCTTTGCAGTTTCTATATCGAATTCTATCAGTTTTATTTTTTTTTTTATTGCAGATATCAATGATATCATAGTTAAGGTCGTTACCTGAGGATTCTTGGCTAAAGTAGCGGCTTCGCCTTTGGCCCTCCGCCATAGCATAATAGTATCAATCAGAGGTTTTGGTTTGCTGCGCGCGATGTGTCCCAAAGCAGAAATGAGCTGGTCGAAAACAGGATCTGCACCTTCCCCGCAGACCTCTTCTACCGGTGTCTCGACTTCGCCGACTTTGACGATGCTTTGGTTGATTTTGTTGTCCGCGTAGGCGACGAACTATTGCAAGCGATCTCATCAGCAAGGATAGAGGTATAGTCAGGAGTTATGGACTTACAGAATTAAAGAGATGATGCAGAGCATATTCGCCAACCGTTTTCGCTTCTTGATGATGTTTCGAGTGTGCGCGACTGTGTGAATGCTCTCGTCGCAGCTTACTATTTGACGGCATCTTCTTGTGGATAGAGCTGCTGCTTCTCGTCACCGTCTGTCCCAGCGTCAAGAGTTCATCGTCATCTTGAATGGTACTAAGACCGCTGGCCGGAGGCGCTGGGCCATTATTTCCATTGGCTGGGAATTTCAAGATGGGCTCTGAGTCTTCGGCACGGTTGGTAAACATGTGCTCTGATCCCAGAGATATACCGGCCATGCTACCTGATCCTGCAGACGCAATAATTTCCGGGCTTAAAGGGCCCGCGGACGTCGGTGTATAGCTTGGGCTGCGCGAATGTTGGATGCCATGGACAATCGATGTTTTGCGATGATGGCCGTAAGAGGATAGAGAAGGTTTGCGCTCGATAACACCGTCTGAACGACCGGCATTGGATTCAGGACTTTTGGATTGAGATTGGCCGCGACTGCGTGATTGTGGTTGAAGCGTCGTCAGACCGCGACCGGATGTATCGAGAGGTCTTCCCCTAGGACCCGAAACAGATGAGTCCCTACTGTGCATACCGGCGACAGCGTGGGAGGAGACATTTCTCGGCGTCAATCGATCTGAGGGAGGGGTGGGAGTATGGTGCGACGTTATAGGAGTCTCATCGGGACCGAGGGGTATGGTTGTCTGAAGTGGCGCGGCTGTCCGACCCGGTTGGGGAGCTGTTCAAACATTAGACCAATCCATCGATATATATCTGTAACAATGTCTTGAAAGGATGTGAAATGCTCGATGGAAGCGCGACGTTGTGTACGCGCGATGAGATCACACTCTGGACGGAAGAAAGTCGTACGCACCGTTAGGCTGCTGCATATTCAAAATGCTTCAAGCCTCTCAGCAGAACCGAGCATTGTAGATGGGGCTAGATTTCATAAGCGACTAGCATCCATGAAGCAATATTGAAGTAAAATAAAATCAATATGAATTTATTCAGACCAAGAAGGAATAGTTCTTGTCTTGGGTAGTAAGACGGAGTTAAGGCGGCTAGGCTCGCGGTAGCTTCGGGCGGTGGGTTGGTCGCCGCAGCAATAAGCTTATTTAGCCCGCTCACCTGTCTACGATCTCACCTCTCATCAGCTACTGTAACTACTTGTATGTTGATATCAATTCGTTGCCTTCGGTGTCTTTCTATTTTGCTTGCTTAAATAACTGATTTTTGAAACGATATGGGTTGCATTTTCAGCTCCTCTGTGCTGCTGTGCTACACGAAACACTACTAGGGCTCTGGAGGGCCTATACCACGCCTATCGTCTTAGCTTCACCGCCACGTGGAAACTGCATGTCCAGAGCAAGCATCCCTGTCAAGCCTGCAGCCAGATTGTTTTCACATCTGCCATTCTGATGCTATCTCTTAACAGTGGTCAATAGCAGTGATTTATGGGCTTCACCTTGCACGCACGTTGGAAGGGAGCCAGCATCAACCTACAACTACCTCGGAAATACTGGGAGTTAATACGACCTCGGAGAATTTATGACTTTCTTATCTTCAAGCTTCATTGTGATACATGATACATGACTTTCACTCTCTCTGGCCTAGATATGCAACCAGCGTGCTTTCACTGCTTCCGCCTCGTTCAGGGCAGACACTGAGAGTACCACTGATTCTCCGCTTGACAGGTGGAACCCGCTGCACAAMCCGTCGCGCCAGTCCAGCCACTTCCGCCGCATTGCCCGTAGACGGTCTGCGTAGCGCCAGCTGATGTCGATGTCGATGTCGACGTCGACGTACCCGTCGATGTATGTGTAGGAGAAGTCGAAGATGAGCTGCTAGAACCACCTCCGCTTGTCAACCCAACAGGCGTGACATCCGTAGCGGTTTCTCCATAGCACACGCACGTTTCCCAATCCGAGGTCGCTTGTCCAGGGCACGCAACAGGTTCGAAGTTGACTACGACGTTGTCGCCAAATATTTCGCTCTGTGCCATGATATCGAAGTGGTAGCTATATCCGTACTGGTTGGTGCCCCCGACCTGTGGACACCATTGCTGGTTACCATTGTATGGGCAGAGGTTGGTGACCATGACGATGATGCTCTCGCCAGCCACACCACCAAGGCCACAACCATTGCAAGGCGAGCTGCCTGTTGACGTGAGATTATAGCATTTTCCGCATCCAGCGCCGCACCAGGTAGCACCGGCGGTATCGTAGAGGGCTTGGGATCCAGCAGCAGTGTACACACCGCTGCTTATCCCGAGCTATGAAGTGTAAGTCAGTTGGAAATAGTTCAGGTCTTTTGAAAGCATCGAAGACCAACCTGCCACGAATCTATGCCGGAGCTGGTGCCGCAGCCACAAGCGCCCTCTTGTCCATCATAGTAGCGCTTTACCTTTGTTAGTGGAGATCCCGCTATATTCATGGAATAAAACACTTGCAGTTGTTGTCGCTAGATATGCGTATGCCGTCCCTACCAGCGCAGGAAGAAGTGCGAGATAACCCAGCTTCATTTTGATCGTCTATGTAGGTAATTTCTGACTTGAGCCGAAAATTACTTCAAGAAACGAAACAGGTTTTCAGACGGTAAGAGGTAAAGCATTGGAAGTTGCCGAAGTATTTAACATGCTATATATCGATCGATAATATAACAAGTCTGGGGAAAGCATCGCGGAGTTCATGCAATATTTTGTCGTCGATCCTGAGGTACGATATTCCCCTAGCGCGCATCCAAGCGGAACGTCGGGAAAGACTCATGATTTTCTTCAGCCACAGATCTTGTCAGCAACCCCAGACTCTTTTTTGACATACTAAGACTATTTGGTGTTGCGGTGATCAGTCTGAGTCCCATAGCATCTCAAACAAAAGCTATTCTGCAGGAATGATGGCTTGCTCACTTACATCATCTGCGTCATTATCTTCACCTCAACTTCACATCTTCGACGTATGTCTTGGTCTTTCAGCATTATGAATGTTGGTAGCACTCGCAGATTTTATAGCGACCAATGGATTTTTCCATATATCACACATGTTTGACGGTATATGCCATCCTCAAGTCGAAGTCACGGGTTCCTCACCTTCAAGGCTGCCACTCGTCGCCAGACCGGCCCTCATACAACCATTCATGCCAAATATTCTGTCCAATCCGTGCTATGACCCGTCATAGCATCAACGGGCTGAAAGTTTTAAAGTGCGACTAACTGGGCATATGCCACGATGCGATCTCGGTCATCGACGAAGGGTACGTTCGTACGTCGATCACATTTTTGTCGTAGATTAGTATACCTACTCCATTCTGATCCTTGGTGGGTACTGCTACCATACAGAATTGCGTCACTCATATATGCATTGTTATCGACTCGTGGTTGTGAGTGCTCTCAAAGGCGTTGCTATTGTAGCGCGCTCTAAAGATACTTGTATTCAACGACCGTATCAAGACAGGTAGGTAAAAGACAGGAGCAGTCAATTGTAAAGGGACCGATTTCGTGAGGTCTAAGCGACGTCAGACCTAATGCTGCAGTATGTAAGCGGAAAAGGGACAGCATCCAATTCTGTATGTCTATCATCTATACTTTATATTATCCAACACGTTGAGGAACCAGACAGCAAGCTATCTGGCCTCCAAAAAAGTATCCTCCACGCACCTATTGACTTCACTTTGACCACCCAAGCTTGGAGTAGTTCTTTTCAACCGAGACACCCCGCCCTTGATAACGAAGTATCGCTACCCGTGGCATGAGATAAAACGAAGAGGAATAGAAAGTGAAGTAGTTGATAATTAAGATCACGGTCCAGCCGGCTTGTAAGTATTGTTGAGCCCCATGTCTGTAGTATAGTCCAGCACCCGGTAGCTGTATATTCAATGCGAAACGCCGTCTTAACTCCAGGTTGTGCACTTATTGTATCCGCTTTCTGCCTTGCATAGATGTCGCCAAAATCTCAAGGTCGTCTAGACACGAAGATTGTCCTTTGGAGTTGTCCTGTGGGGTGTCGGATGGTTCGCGATAGTATTCAAGTAGTCGTTTTCTGGTTGATCTGTTGCAAAACCCGAAGATGCTCCTGCTTCAAAGCTTTGAACTCGTCGTCCAACTTGTTGTGCCATGGATATAAGACGAAGACTTGGAAGGCAAGTGCCGACGAGGCGACGGTGAAGTTGACCAGTGATATACCCCGTGTAATCCACATAGCGATGTCTTGGGCTTCTTAAAGTAGCAGTATGACGTGGGTAGGTCGAAGTACAAGGAGCTTCGAGCTGAATGTCCACGATACGAAAGAGCTGGGAACCTAAGGTAGGGAGGCAACAACGTCATGTATATATGCTTCATATGCCGGGGAAAGCGGCAATACTCTTCCTATTTTCTAAGGTAAATACACTTCGGGTGTCAAGTTGTATACAAGAGTAGCCGTTCGGTCATCTGTCCGATGTGCCTCAGAAATGCCGAGATTAGGGCTACGGGATTGGTTCGGCGATGGACCGGAGATGGGTCGGCGAGTTGAGGGATTTTCGTCTCTTAGCGGTCAACTAGTAAGATGAAAGCTGAAGAACGATTGAACATATGCAGGGACAGGCATGTCTTTCTCAATCCTGCCGAGGAATGGAGATCAAGGACCTGCGAACTCTTTAGGCAAGATTGGGTAGGAATGCCGACAAGGCAAACCCTATATAGATACTAGATGGCGTAGCGTCGATGAGAGAATTAATAGCAGCTGTAAGAGCTTAGGGCAACGATGCTTAAATATGACTCGCAGCTTGTTTCACATGCTCCGAGATATCGCCGTTGCGGTTGTTGAAGCTCATTGAAACCCTAATTCTTGGTGCTAATTTGTATGAAAAATATCCACCGAGTTTTGACCGAGCAGGTTTGCCCTCGTTGGAAATTCGTCAGCAGGGTTCTACCAGTTACTATTTTCGTGTCTCTTTTTCTCTCTTCTCTAGTATTCTACTATAGCATCAGATACTTATAAGCTTGTTGGACGTCAATTGTTGTTCTGATTTCGCGATTTTATCCCCATGTTATCGCCATTACGAACCTCCTTGAACACTATCCGCGCAGGAATCACCCCGTATTCACCACTGAAAAAACGATCACACATCGCAGCCATGGGTCAACGACTCTTCTCACAATATCAACAACAAACACCAACCCCCACCTACAAAGTAGAGCCCATACCGCGAGACCTGATACCCAGTCTCGGCCAATCAAAGCAACAAATCTTATGGCTCGGATGTTCCGATAGCGGGKACGAAGAGACGACGACATTGAATCATCTGCTTGAGGATGAGATGATTGTGGTGCGAAACTGGGGCAATATGGCTCTCAGTACGGATTTGGCTTGGGCGAGTGCTGTGCAGCATGCTGTTGAGATGTTGGAGGTGAGTTGCATCTACATCTACTTATTTTATGTGTCCCTGGCTTACAAATTATAATAGGTCAAGCATATTATTGTCTGTGGACACTATGGATGTGGTATCGTCAAGACAGACTCCGCCGCAAACTCGGCATACCCTTGGCAGAAGTATGACTCCTTTCTTTCTTCCTTTAGATGTCCTGTACTAAAGACACGAAAGGAAAATAAGCAGCCTCTGCTCAACACACCAACATGAGCTAGAGAGCCTCGCAGATAATGACCGAAACAAACACTTGGTGGAATTGAACGTCATCAAGCAAATGGAAGGCGTCAGGGACCTACTTGATATCGTCAGCCCGGAGAAGAAACGAAGAATAAATGTTCATGGATTCATATACGATCGCAACGGTCACAGGGCAGACAGGATTCTTTTGAACTGATTACATTTCTCATACATAGTATCCAGACACTCTGTCGAGGAGGTAGATAGCCTTGGACACTCCTTATTTCTCTTTAGGTTATGAGCCGATTACTGGTTGAACCCTGGAGCACTGGCGAAAGTCGAATACCCAAATTGCATACATTTAGCTGTACATAATCAATTGCATACTCACACTTTATTCTTTTTGACAACTACTTTGAGTGAAACAGTAAAGCTTCACGAAACCGAGGACATCGTAAAAAAAAGACAAACAGTAGAGCTCAGTGAATTACAAACCCTGCGCCTTGAGGAAATCAAAGATCATCTCAAACGCTTGAGGAGCAACCTTGTGCAGGTTAAGATCATGACTATTTCCGCGTCAGTATCAGTATCAACTCGCAAAAAATGACTGAAGCAACATACCCAGCTGGCAAATCATCCACAGTCTCAACAACCTCCGAACCCGTAAACAGCGCCTTCGTAGCATTCAACAACCCAACACAGTTCCCACCACATGCCGACACATCATACTTTCCCTGCAGCACTAGTACCGGAGCAGTGATATTTCCATACTCAATCTCCGTAGCCAACAACGACGGCAACTCACCCAGCGCAAAGGGTTCACTGGCAACCCTATACGCCCATTCCGCCACCGAATGCTCAAAGTACGGTTCCGCAAAATAGACATAACTCTCAGCATAAAGATCCGAAGACGTCAGGTATCCAGCGTCAAGGTCACTCCAGCGTCCGGGATCTTGAAGATTTGCGATCCGAAGCCCTGCGCCTGCGAGGAAAGGGTCAAAGTATGCAAATGTGCCACTGAAACCAGTGAGGACAACAGCGTCGACGGCAATTTGGCTTGCTGATGCGGCTGAGATGTATGAGCCATAGCTGTGCCCTATAAGCGCGATTTGGCTTGCGTTG
The DNA here is from genome assembly GCF_001896365.1 of Talaromyces amestolkiae. Lineage (NCBI taxonomy): Eukaryota > Fungi > Ascomycota > Eurotiomycetes > Eurotiales > Trichocomaceae > Talaromyces > Talaromyces amestolkiae. The sequence continues at coordinate 756,876 of NW_024468045.1, read as the reverse complement.
GCGGTTTGGCGGGCGKAGGKGATGAGGGTGTTGAGGACGGCGGTTTCGACTTGGAATTGGGCGTCGGATATAGAGTTTACTCTGGAAGAATCTGCTGCATTAGCTGCGTTCTCAGAAGAGTGAATATGATGATTCTAGGGTCACCGACTTTGACGAAGAGCCAACTCCGATTCGGTCATAGTTGAGAACGGAATACCCAGCAGCAACGGCGGCGTCTACGAAGCTATATGTCTTTGACTGATGGAAGGTAGGTTGCCAGTATCTACCAAATGTAAGTATTAGCATAGTCCCTTGACTGGTAACGCAATTTTGTCGTACAGCTTAGACTCAATGATCCCATGCGTCAGAACTAGCATGGGACCCCCCGATCCACAGAGCGTTGCTCCAATGACATAGGTACTTTCAATTGCAGAAGTCATATTGCCAGATATTGGAAGGGGATCAGTTGAAGTGTTGAAGTCTCTTCTGGTCAGATTCAGTGTGAGTGTTGCTGCGTCCCAATTATTGTTCACAGTCGCATTAATGGCGAAGCGAGGGACTGATACAGTAATTGGAACTTCGATATCTTTGCATATTGATGATGTTGTGGAGGGTAGGGAAGATGCAGTTGCAGCTAATGCGAGAATGGAGGTGAGCAGGGGAGTGCGCATGGTGGCGATAAATACTTGTAAGCTTGTGAACTCCTTGCTAGGTAAGGATTCTTGAAAGGTGGTGAGATTGTGAAATATTGAAGCTACTTGAATGGGGGCAACCATGGGGTCTTTAATACCTGCATCACTGCTAGTCAACAATTCAGATGCTGATAAATCGGCTGCTTGGAATACGACAGATACTAGAGCGTGCAAGAAAACATTTCTTCAGCCAGGACCCATCCTTGAACACCTTTTAGTAACTTCCTTCCAGATCATAGAGCTGTTCCAGTAACGAGCTTGCATGAGTATGATGGAGATCAAATTCCCTCTTTAGGTAGTATTCCCATCAATCTAGTCTACATTTTGCTTGTGCAAGGACAGAGAGAGCCAATCAAACCCTCTCATATGAGGGATTGCGGAAAGAAGTAGATAGAGATTATCATGTGCTCACTTCTCAAGCATGTAGGATGATATCTTGTCAAACTGCCGTATTCGGCGAGCTCGGCGAGCTCGGCGAGACCATCTGCCAACGTGTTGCTTCTCAGCAGCTTATTCTAAGCCTCTTATTATTATGAACACTTAAACTGGCTCTAGTCTCGTTGATACCATGCGACATGTACTTTCCTCAAATCAGTCCAGGAGATACGTAGGCTTTCGATCACGTTAACGCTAAGATGCGACATGTAGCCTAGCCCTAAGCCCTGAGCCCTAGCTAGTGTCATGTAAACGAGGGGAAATATACGTAGTCCTAGAAGACCCAGAGTCTAGATATGTAGAACATTCTCGAAGACCGCACATCATGCAACTTATTCGATTAGCACCTGGTATTCCTGCATTTACCGATTCCGCAACGAACGAACTCATACTTCGGAGTCCGTGGATGCGGGTCGATTGGCGCGCTGGGTGAAGTATGGGGGCCAGACTTCGCCCTTCCTTTTGAGAAATAGAATGCATCGAAGCAGACCGCGCAATGTAATAGAAATTAACGAAACCGAAAAAAAATGGATAGGTAAACAAAAAGTAGAAGTCCGACGCGCGACTCGAACACGCAACCTTCGAGGAACATATACAATGTATAGAAACTCGATACGCTACCATTGCGTCAGCCGGACCTTGATCTCAATTCCAATTTTTGGATTTCACATATAGATAGTTTCAATGTTGAGAGTCTTCAAAATTTCATTTCTCTTCCAAACAGATCAATTCCGATGGCGGAATCAGTTCGGAACTGGGGTAGACAATAGAGATGTAGCGAGACGGAAAGCTTCCTTTCCGTCCCCGATATTGGTCACGTGACCCCCTTCGATTGCACCAGCCCAATTACTCCTTTGAGAAGGGCCAACTCTCGATCGAGCACAATTCGGAAACTTTGGTTTGGTAGTTTTAGTTGTTCGCTTGATACGTACTCCGTGCTTACAGATACAGTATGACTGTGGGGTGCAGAATGCCACTTACTGAGGCTTTCGATTACTCCCACATGCCTATTTACGCCACTTACCCGTCAAAAGAACCCAATAGAACAAGCAAGGGAATATTCTGGGGATGCCTTGACCAACGAGAACTGTGTCTACCTTTGCAGAACCACAAACCTCTTAAAGTAAAGCCTCCAGGCAAGGAGAGCAAATAAAATAATGGATCAAATGAACAAGAATCTGATAAGAGCGGCGATTCCGCACTGAAGCCAGAACGTCGGCCGAACCGCTTGCCTAGGTTAACAACCATCGCGGATGCATCGCCCGGCACTTTGCATGTTGTACCTTATATTGATGTCTCGCTGAGAACAGCCTGGTTTTTGATTTTTCTTTCGAATAAATTTAGAAAGTGACATTCCCAAGCGTACATCTTCTCACCGTCACCGCCATAGCTCACCAGCCCGTACAGACTAGTTTAACAAAGAAAGTGACGATTCTCAGCGCAATTCAGAACAGACTCCGGCGCCGGGCGGTACCCGCGATTTTCTAGCCGGCCGCACTTGCGCTTAGTGCATGTGATTGGCTGCATGCCGCTATTAGACCACCTGGCATCGAATCTTCCCGCCTGTTTCCCACCGAGTGCCAATCCCGATACTCTCTCCGTTCCTTGTGCTGTGTCGTGCAATCAATTCTTATCTCATAGCTCCTGTCTTGCAAATCTCTCACTCATTCCACTCATTTGATTGTGTTTGTCTGTGTGAGAGAAGGAAAGAGAGTGAGACAGACAAAGCGTGAAGAGGAGGGTTGCTTGTGAACTCTTCCTATTCGCTTCTTATCTCCACTGGCCGTGGCTGGTCACGCTTCTGTTCCCCAGATCAACCAACATCCATCACGATGGCGCAAATCGACACCCTGGACCTGATCGTCCTGGTTGGTCTTCTTCTTGGAACTGTTGCTTACTTTACAAAAGGAACCTACTGGGCTGTTCAGAAAGACCCTTATGCCGCTGCCTCTAGTGCCCTCAATGGGGCCAAGGCTGGTAAGACCAGGAACATTGTCGAAAAGTTGGTTGAAAACGACAAGAACTGTGTTATTTTCTACGGCTCTCAGACTGGTACCGCCGAGGACTATGCCTCTCGTCTCGCCAAGGAAGGCTCCCAGCGTTTTGGTCTCAAGACCATGGTGGCCGACCTGGAGGAGTACGATCTCGACCTTTTGGACACCTTCCCCGAAGATAAAATCGCCTTCTTCGTCCTTGCTACCTACGGTGAGGGTGAGCCGACCGACAACGCCGTTGAATTCTATCAGTTCATCACTGGTGAGGATGTCGCCTTTGCCAGCGGTGCTACTGCCGACGATAAGCCTCTCTCCAAACTCAAATACGTAACTTTCGGTCTCGGAAACAACACCTACGAGCACTACAACGCTATGGTTCGCCAAGTCGACGCTGCCTTGACCAAGTTGGGTGCCAAAAGAATCGGCAGTGCAGGTGAAGGCGACGACGGTGCTGGTACAATGGAGGAGGACTTCCTTGCATGGAAGGAGCCTATGTGGACTGAACTCGCTGCTGAATTGGGATTGGAAGAGCGTGAGGCCCAGTACGAACCCGTCTTCTCTATCATTGAACAGGAAGACTTGACCCCTGAAGATGCCGCTGTCTACCTTGGAGAACCCAACCTCAACCATTTGGAACATGCGGGCAAGGGACCCTACTCTGCTCACAACCCGTACATTGCCCCTATCGCCGAGTCTCGTGAATTGTTTACTGTGAAGGACCGAAACTGTTTGCACATGGAAATTGATATCTCTGGAAGCGGCTTACACTACCAGACCGGTGATCACATTGCTGTCTGGCCCACCAACGCTGGCCTTGAGGTTGACCGTTTCTTGAAGGTCTTCGGTCTCGAGTCCAAGCGTGACACTGTCGTCAAGATCAAGGGTCTCGATGTCACTGCCAAGGTTCCTTTCCCTACGCCCACTACCTACGATGCCGCTGTTCGTTACTACATGGAAATTTGCGCTCCCGTGTCTCGTCAATTCGTTAGCACCCTCGCCGCATTCGCTCCCGATGAGAAGGCCAAGGCTGAGATGGTGCGCCTTGGAAACGACAAGGACTATTTCCACGAAAAAATCAGCAGTCAATGCTTCAACATCGCCCAGGCTCTCGAAAGCGTCTCGTCTACTCCTTTTACCGCTGTTCCATTCTCGTGTCTAATTGAAGGTATCAACCGCATCCAGCCTCGTTACTACTCCATCTCTTCTTCCTCCCTCGTCCAGAAGGAGAAGATTAGCATTACTGCAGTCGTCGAGTCCGTTCGCATTCCTGGTGCCACTCATCTCGTCAAGGGTGTCACCACCAATTACCTGTTGGCCCTCAAGCAAAAGCAGCACGGAGAACCTAACCCCGATCCTCACGGTCTCACCTACGCTATCACCGGTCCCCGTAACAAGTACGATGGAGTTCACGTCCCTGTTCACGTCCGTCACTCGAATTTCAAGTTGCCGTCAGATCCTTCCAAGCCTGTTATCATGGTCGGACCCGGTACCGGTGTCGCTCCCTTCCGTGGTTTCGTCCAAGAGCGTGCCGCTATGGCTGCTCGGGGTGATGCAGTTGGACCTACAGTTTTGTTCTTTGGATGCAGAAAGAGTACCGAGGATTTCCTTTACAAGGATGAGTGGACGGTACGTTTTCCCTTGAAAATCTTCACTTCCTATGATGGCTTACATAAGCTAACGTTTAATCTACAGGCATATGAACAGCAGCTTGGAGAGAATTTCAAACTGTTCACCGCATTCTCCCGAGAAGGTGCCGAAAAGGTCTACGTCCAACATCGTCTACGTGAAAACGCAGCCTACATCAACAAGCTTTTGGAGCAGAAGGCTTACTTCTACGTCTGTGGTGACGCCGCACACATGGCTCSCGAAGTCAACACTGTTCTCGGTCAAATCATTGCCGAACAGCGTGGCTTGACACCTGAGAAGGGTGAAGAGATTGTCAAGCACATGCGCAGCAGTGGAACCTACCAGGAGGATGTATGGTCATAAATGTATGCACAATCTACGAAACGACTTTTCTTTTCTCTTTCTCTTATGTCTCCTCGGCTTATAGAATGATTCACTTCTCCATGTTCATATGACGAGTGCTTTCAAATGCGGTTACTGAACATCATCCCTTTTCTGACTTCATCTGTGCTTCATTGTGCTTAATTATTAATTCCTAACTTTTTAAAGTTGTTCATATTCAAAGAAGTCAAACGGGGCTCATACAGCTCAACAGGAGGCGTCATGTGTGTACGTGGGGTGTTGGTGGAATCTCCTCCTTAATGCCGTCGGTGTGAGATTGTTTCTTTTCTATTTTCGATAGAATGGTCTGAGTAAAAAATATAGCGAAAGGTACTTTTTGATAATATAAATACACCAATTTCTTGCAGTCCGTGGACCTTCATTTTTTCTCTCTACACTGGACAGGAGGTTTGAATATGCGTCCCCAACACCAAGTCCGGACGTCTTTATGGAATCAGAGACCCTTCTGTTAAGATCTATGAATCACCTGACTGGCATGTTGTCGTGGTTGCCCTATTATACAGGCCCTCTATGCATGATGACTTTCATACAGAGAGGGTAGGCTCCTTCCTTTGCAGTGGCAGTCGTAATAAGCTCCCTCCTACCTTTTTAGGAAATCCTACCATCCTCATCCTCTTCCTTCCTTCTATGGTCCCAAACTTTCCAGTTTCTCTCTTGTTCCCCTTCTGTTCCTCTTTTCTTTCATCATCCTATTCCCTTTTTTCATTTCTTCTCATCACTTCAGTTCCCATCAACATCCCAATCAACTTCAGTCTCTTGTCGAAATCCATTTATTCGCCTGGTCAATCTACTCATACTCTTTCTGTTATCTCCTTTTCTTATCGCTTCACCTCGATTCCTTCTCATCCCAGCTTCGTCTGATCCAACGACTTTGGTCGGTCGGGTTGGTCGATACTGTTGAGGAATACGAGTGTTACAACCGCTTATTCTCTCGTTCAATCGTTCAGTGAAATTAGAGGTAAGTTACAATTGTGCTTGCAATGCATTTTTCGCATCGCTCGATCAATCCGCGGTCGCTCGCTCGACATGTTTGAGCTTCTCAGGTTGAACACTGACATGACCCTTCAGATCACTATGACTCCAGTGGTTGCACCCCCTGAGATCAAGAAGGACTCCATCTACGATCCAGGTATGATAACTACCTCTCAATTGTAAGGCTCTCGCTAACACTCGCCAGGCAAATACATTCCTCCGGCTGGAAAGCTGAGCTTGCCTCTCCGTACTCGCCACAAGGGTGCCGAAGGGACCAATGGAGCTCTGCATCATCCCAACTCCGACTATGCCAGTCTTGCTCGAGATACCATGTACAACGCCCCAATTATGGTGGGTGGGATGAATCCAAATGGTCACTTCAGCCAACGTCAAGTCACTCCTCCCGGTCCATCTATGGCCGGAATGCCTGTTCCTCCAACTGTATACTATCCTGGCTTCGTTGGCGGTGCACCTATCACCCCCGTGAACTTTCCCTCTATGCCATGGGGAGCCCAAGGATCCGGCTTGAGCCATACCCCTGCTAATTCCTGGTCTTTTGAGGAAAAGAATCCCTTGAGCGACTATTCCGGAGTCAGCAATGGCTACCATTCGTATGGCTCAATTATTGATCAACGCACTCCGTTGGGCCCTTACCCTATGTTGCAAGGCATTCAGTTACAGCAGCCATGTCTTCAGTACCAGATGATGAAAACCCCAAATGGCTACATTGTTCAGGATCTCGAGCTGCTCACCCAGCAGGATCCTCCGATTCCTCGGGCCATTCCTGCCATGTGGACTAACCAGTCTGACCTAACTCTTGCCAAATGCCTTGAAAACCGCGAGGGCATTACAAATGTCTACATTCGTGGCTTTCCTCCTGAGACAACCGACGAAATGCTTCATGCATATGCCGCTCGCTTCGGAGAAATCGATCGATGCAAGGCAATTGTAGATCTAGACACGGGTCTCTGCAAAGGGTGGGTTCTCTTCTCTCTTGTGTCTCATGGAAACTTTATCCACTGACTTAGAATACAGATTTGCATTCGTCCAATTCTACAACTTTGAGTCGTGCGAGAATTGCATTCGCGGATTCTACTATCTTGGCTATCAAGCCTCTTTCGCTCAAGTGTGTGGTCTTTTTTGACTTGTCAGAATTAGACTAATATCTTCCAGAAGAGTCGTAACTCTCGTCTCAAAGATTTGGAAGACAAGAACTCCACAAACATTTACTGCACCAATGTACCAATCGAATGGTCTGAGGCTGTAAGCGAATTCAAGTAGTTGACCAGTCCAAGATCATAACAGGTAGTTAGGACCTACGTCGCCACTTTGAGCCCTATCGAGTGGTGTCTGAGAAGATCAGTCGTGACGAAAAGACAGGAGTCAGCAAGGAAGTTGGGTTTGCTCGGTATTTGATCCTGTAGAGACCAAAACGAGTCTCGGCTAATTGTATCTTCAGTTTTGAAAGCCGTGAGATTGCAGAGCGCGTGATCGAAGAGTTCCATAATGTCGCTGGCAAGGACGGACACAAATTGCTTCTCCGCTTTGCTGATACTAAAGCCCAGAAGATCTTGAAGCAGCAATCCAACGAACGTCGTGCTTATCGTGCTGGAGAGTACAATTACTCCGTTGAAGTGGTTCAGGGCTCAACCCCGTCACCCGCGACTTCCCGAACCTTGGGTAATGAACATGTTTCACCCCTATCCTTCCAGTCTCCAGTTGGCATTGGTCCTGCATGGACTCCTGCTACAACAATCTCTCCTTCGTGTGTTGTCTTAATCTCTGGCCTGACTGAATAATAGCAGCTGACATTAGTGAGTAGGATTCCCGTGAAGAATGCTGGTGTTCGTCGTGCATTGAATGGAGTTCATCCATTCGGAGTTCGTCCTATAACAAACGGTGAAAATACACCAGCCTCTCGTGAGAGAGTTGCTGCGGCTGCTCCTAGTGCATTGCCGGAGAAGAGCGCAGTCATATCGCCTACCAAGCCTGGAGTCACCGTGAACATTGCGACGCCTCACACTCCTACCAAGAAGGCTCCTGCATTGCGCAAGTCGAGCTCCGTCTCTCCTGCTGCTTCCCGAAAGAAGGTTGAGAAGTTCTCTCCAAAGTCTGCCGCTGCTTAGTTGTAGCACGTAGCTCTTCAGCTCGCCTTTTGTCTTCTTTTCTTGCAACCATTCAGTACTCTTGTGGAAACAGATATTATTCCAATATGGTATACGACACCGACTCATATACTTTGCAGAGTATACGTATCATCTTCAGTCCAGCTCTGAGTTGGTTCGTGATTTACTCGCCGATTATATCTATAGGACTTCCAGCCACTGTATCGTGGTTCCACGCGCTTGGGTTTCGTTCTACGATTCTCAACCAGGTCAGTCTTGTGCCGACTTGTTCGATTTCTTTGCCCTGTGTTGTTTCTGACTCTCCTCGCAGATTTTCGAACGTTCTGGTGTGTTTGTTGACAGGTCATCCAACTACCAATGGTATAATTCTACCGTGGCAGCTGTATATGTTATGAGAATAATGGAGCGATCAGCAGATATATGATAATGTATGATATTACCTAGGTAGTCAATTCGGTACAATTAAATGCGAGCCATTATACCACAAGTCTTGGTACAAGTGTCAATTGATGATTATTGTACTGATGTCGGCATTTTGATGGTAGTTGATACACTATGGTTGGTCTGCCTGAACGATCGGGCCGCCTGTTCCCAACATACATCACAAACCACACCTAAGATGGAAATCGACTCCGAAATCAACTAATGCTTTCAGTACTGAACCTTGATAAGAAGAAAGAGAGGTAGTAAGGACTAAAATAAATTTTCTAGTCGCAGGGGTGACAAAAAATGTAACGCCCGATGTGGGGCTCGAACCCACAACATTCAGATGAATCTTTGAAACTCAGTTGTTGACAATGGTCATAAAAGTCTGACACTCTACCATTGAGATAACCGGGCATGCTTGGTTGACATGGGTGTTCTTAATTTACTATATAAAGCAGACTGCTACATTCTTCTCGGAAGTGTGAATCCATCCTGCACTGATGAATAATTCTTTTCTTCTTTTTTTCAACCTTTTATCATTTCTTTGCTATATGCATGTCTATATACAATGTCCTGAATGATCCACACAGCTTAGAATATGGTAATCTTCCTTCTTAGTTGATTGCAGAAATCAGCTATCAACTAGTCGTCAATATCGTCAGAATTCGCTGTATTACTTGACCCGACAGCTTTGTTTTGTAGACTTCTCGGACTAGTCTTACATCGCTGTGTCCTTGGACAGTGTTAAATCGACAGCTTGACTCGATCAACGTATTTCAGGTGGGAAAAACATTCATTGGGATCGTCTATAAATGATAGCATGATTGCATGAATTTACCCTCAAAATAACTCACTTCACATGTAGTGTCTACTTGCAGATAGCTTCTATCCATTCATGGTTACGCTCTGTCAAGATATGAGTGCAATTTCTCATGGATCGTATCTTGTATAGAGTCCTGAAACAAAACAGGTTTACAGCCTTTCGTTTGATCAATTAATCTATAAAATCGTCATAACGTCATGCGTAATGCTGTGATCTTCATGAACCATTTCTATCCCAAAACCTTCATTTTCTTTTTCTTCTTTCCCCCTTCTTTATCCTTTGATTTCCCCTTCTGCCAATCCCTCCAACTACCTATCCTCTCATCCCTTGTAGCCTCCCATGCCTGATCAGCATCCCTCTTCCGTTTCCGAGCTTCTAGCTCTTCCTCTTCCTTCTGCTTTTCACGGCCTTCTTCTTGCATTCTCGCTTTCATCTGCCGCCTCCTCCTTGCCTCATCTTCAAGTAACACTTCAACCGTCTTCTTGCGCCATTCAACCTTGAATTCGTCGGTCTTGAGTTCCGGCGAATCGAGGGTATATTTGTGTTCGCGGATGAGCAGACGCCGCGCATCGGCGATACATTCATCGAGGCGTTCGCGGGCCTTTTCGTCGAGGAGTGTTGTTTGCGCCTTTTTCAGACGGTCGAATGCGTCAGGTGCGAGAGGGTTTTGGGTTTTGTCGGGGTGGATGAGGAGGGATTTTTTGCGGTATTGGAGTTTGATGTCTGAGTCGGGGACGCCGGGTTGGAGGTCGAGGACGGCGTATCTTGTCGCGAGTGAGTTGAGAATATAGATAGGATTAATGAGGGTAGGTTGACTGACGCATCTAATGGGAATGCCTTTCGGATTCGATCAATCTCTGCATCCTGTAATCGAAGCTTGAGTCAGTCACAATCCCTTCGCGGAACACGGACAATGCGGTACGTCATGCCTTGTCGAATTCTTTGGCTTCTTTTTCTAGCGCATTGAGCGCGGCCAAATCCTCGTCGGCCATCTGTAGACTATTGATGCCTTGCAAGGATAGGTAGAGGAATTGGAGAAGACGTGGGTCACGATTGTCGCGATAAGCCAAACGTTAAGGCCTGTTTTCTCCGCAAAAGCTTATCGACGCCGATAGGATGACTAAGCGCCCCGCCCAGAGAAAAAAAAAATAACACATGCAACAGAAGTACGTACCTAGTGAAATATACTTGCAAACATCATTTCAAACAGCCATGGCGCCGGCTAAAGATCACAGGCAAACCAAGGCCGCTCGAAAGCCCGTCGAGAACAATCGAACTCTCAAACGGAAGCGCAATGAGACAGAATTATCGACAATCAAGCAACGAGTTGAAGAGCTCGATCCCAAAGTTCGACTTGAGACCTTTTCCGAACTTCCACTCTCAGATCCTACAACATCAGGTCTTGCCGCTTCACATTTCAAGTCCTTGACTGATATTCAATCCCGATCGATTCCGTATGCGTTGAAAGGACGAGATATTCTGGGTGCTGCGAAGACCGGGAGCGGAAAGACATTGGCGTTTCTGATCCCTGTTCTGGAAAACCTTTATCGCAAGAGTTGGACGGAATACGATGGACTAGGCGCTATTGTGCTATCTCCCACTCGGGAGCTGGCGATTCAGATCTTTGAAGTTTTGAGAAAAGTCGGTCGCTACCATACATTCTCAGCGGGTTTGGTCATTGGCGGGAAAAGTTTGAAGGAGGAACAAGAACGTCTCGGAAGGATGAATATTCTTGTCTGCACTCCGGGACGAATGCTTCAACATCTCGATCAAACGGCCGAACTTGACGTATACAACCTTCAGATGCTTGTCCTTGACGAGGCAGATCGGATCATGGATATGGGATTTCAACAAACCGTGGATGCGATCGTTGAGCATTTGCCTAAAACACGCCAGACTTTGCTGTTTAGTGCAACTCAGACAAAGAAAGTTTCGGATCTTGCGCGGTTGAGTCTGCAAGATCCTGAGTACGTTGCGGTGCACGAAGCTGCAGCCAGCGCAACGCCGTCGACTCTACAGCAACATTATATTATAACGCCATTGCCAGAAAAGCTAGACACATTGTTTAGCTTTATCAGAAGCAATCTCAAGTCCAAAACGATTGTTTTTATGTCTTCCGGAAAGCAGGTTCGATTTGTGTACGAATCGCTACGGCATCTTCAACCTGGTATTCCACTACTACACCTTCACGGTCGTCAAAAACAAGGTGGACGTCTCGACATTACAACCCGATTCGCCAATTCCAAATACGCGGTCCTTTTTTCGACAGATGTGGCAGCCCGAGGATTGGATTTCCCTGCTGTTGACTGGGTCGTTCAACTGGACTGTCCTGAAGATGCGGATACTTATATTCACCGTGTCGGGAGAACCGCTCGTTACGAGAGAAACGGACGCGCAGTGCTCTTCTTAGACCCGAGTGAAGAAGAAGGGATGCTGAAACGTCTCGAGCAGAAGAAGGTACCCATTGAACGAATTAACGTCAAAGCAAAGAAACAGCAAAGCGTCAAGGATCAGTTGCAGAACATGTGCTTCAAGGACCCGGAGCTAAAGTACCTCGGCCAGAAAGCTTTCATATCGTACGTGAAATCTATCCATGTGCAGAAAGATAAAGAGGTCTTCAAGGTGAAAGACCTGGCTCTCGACGCTTTTGCAGCTAGTCTTGGTCTTCCTGGTGCTCCGCGAATCAAATTCATCAAGGGAGAGGATAGTAAATTAGAAAAGAATCAGCCCCGGGCCTTACGATACATGTCAAGCGATGATTCTGGTGAAGAGGGAGGCGAGAAGAAGACGAAGAAGAAAGAGGTTGTTCGTACCAAATACGATCGTATGTTTGAGCGACGCAATCAAGATGTGTTGGCCGACCATTATTCGAAGCTCATCAACGATGATGGTACGATGGTTGACCAAAGTAATGGTATTAATGGTGATGCGGACGAGGATGAGGATTTCTTGTCTGTCAAGCGACGATTTAATGCGGGCGACGATGCTCTTGGTGGTGATGACTCGGATGACTCGAGTTCGCCGGATGTCCCATTAGATGAAGGTGGCAAGCCTAAATTTGGAGGAGAGGTTAAAGTGGTCAAGCTTTCTGATGCCGCGGAACCACTCATCATTGACTCCAAGCGCCGCGAGAAATTGCTTCAATCGAAGAAGAAGCTTCTCAAGTACAAGGGCAATAGCACAAAACTCATCTACGATGATGACGGGGTTGCGCACGAAGTTTACGAATTGCAAGACGAAGACAAGTTCCGAGCTAGCGGAGATGCACAAACCCAGCGAGCCAAGTTCTTGGAAACAGAAGCAGAGAGGAACCGGGTGGCGGATATTGAGGACAAGGAGCTCGCGAAACAGAAGAAACGAGAGAAAAAGGAAAAACGAAAGGCAAAGGAACGAGCATTGGCCGAGGGAGAGGATGGTGTTGCTGTTTTGGCTGGCGATGAAGAATTTGTTGATCCGTTCCAGTCAGACGATGGCAGTGATGCTGAGTCTGTTGCTGATGAGGCGGTGCCGAAACTCAGCAAACGCATGAAACACGTTTCTGTTGAAGAGGAGGAAGAGGATTCCCGCAAGAGTAAGCGGACTAAGAAATCGCACAAGACGGAGGAGCCACTTGAAGTCAACACGTTGGAGGATCTGGAGGCCTTGGCGACAGGACTTTTGGCATAAGATTTTCTTGCCTGGCAATGATTGTATATGTCTACGTGGTAATTTTTAGTCTTTTAGCCTATATAAAATAGCATTCGAGGCGTTGAGTCTTTTCGTTCAAGCTTAGTTCTTGCATGCCATCACCTTCCGTATTGGGACTAGCCTTGTTTTTTGGGGCTCTTCCTCCAGTTCGTCTAAGCAGAATGCACGCCATCTGCAGCCACGAAGAACCTCAAACTATATTACCTGCCTAGTTACTCTACACCTCGAAAATGCTTTCTCCTTATATACCCGTCACACCAACAAAGATCCATTCCGATAGTAGCGCCCTTAAAACGGCGACGTACTGGACCCCATCGCAAACTCCCGCCGGCCCACAGCAGATCTTGGGAGCGTGGTTGACGGCTCCGCTGGTTGGTCGCTCGCCACGAGCACGCAATAGATTTTATCAAAGAGAAACTGAAAAAATCTCGTCTGGGGCCGAAGTCACTGCAACGACAAGGTTATATGATTATATCCGTATAAAGACTAGCTTTGTTGCTGCGAATCCTTCGTGCACGATGTCGACATTTTATTTCTCTCCTTTCTTTCTTTTTCCGCGACTCTCAACAGTCGTGATGTATCTTGAGAGCTGACGTTTTTCTAATTTCGCAAAAAATGACTGCCGACATCGAGAAACGCCCTCGGCGGTACGAGCTTGGGCCGGATGACGGCGTACCTGTTCACGATGGAGAGGACTACGCGCCTCCCATCATCGTAGCCAACAAATTGAGCCGAAAATTGTCTGCTCGTCAAGTGCAGTAAGAAGCTTCCCCTATGACAGCTAAAACTCGGTTTCTCTGTATCATCTGACAACTGTAGGATGATCGCCATCGGCGGCACCATTGGTACTGGTTTATTTTTAGGAACGGGCAATTCTCTAGCCAAAGGTGGTCCGGCATCGATGCTGATTTCGTATGCGATTGTTGGTGCAATTGTGTTTGTCACGATGCTTGCATTGGGGGAGATGTCGGCTTTTATCCCTGTTGCGGGATCATTTTGTACTTTTGCTGGGTAAGTCGACTTTCACATCGCAAGGCGCCAGAAACTCAGTTCTAACAAGCAATAGTCGCTTCGTGGATGATGCTTTCGGTTTTGCGTTGACCTGGAATTATTGGTTCAACGATGCCGTGTCAACCGCATCCGATCTTATTGCGCTCCAGCTACTGTTGCAATATTGGACGGACAATTTTCCTGGTTGGGCTATTAGTCTGATCTTTTTGTTTGTTGTCATTGGGCTTAATGTTATCTCTGTGAGGGCCTACGGCGAGGCGGAATACGTTCTCAGTATTTTAAAAGTTGTTACGATTGTGGTATGTGCAGTACTTCGGTCTCTGTCTTTCGGTCACTGACCTTACCCAGATATTCATCATCCTTGGGATCGTAGTCAACTGCGGCGGAAACACCAGTCACCAATATATCGGTGGGCATAACTGGCATATCGGTGATGCTCCTTTTGTTGGCGGTATTGGAGGGTTCGCCTCGGTGTTTGTTACCGCTTCTTTTGCCTAGTGGGTTTCCCTGAGAAGACGAACATAAGCTCCAAGTACTGATTTTGATACAGCGGAGGAACCGAATCCATTGCAGTGACAGCCGGAGAGACCAAAGATCCAGCCAAAAATCTACCTCGCGTTGTGCGCAACGTCTTTTGGAGAATTTTGCTCTTCTATATCCTAGCAGTCTTGATCATCGGTCTCAACGTACCATACAACTACCCGGGTCTGAGTTCCAAGAACAGCCACACCAGTCCATTCACCATTGTTTTCGAGCAGGCCGGAAGTAGTGTGGCTGGTAGTTTTATCAATGCGGTCGTCATGACGAGTGTGATTTCTGCAAGCAATCATGCCCTCTTTGCGGGCTCACGTTTACTCTACACTTTGGCTACTGATGGGTACGCCCCGTCATTCTTTGGCAGACTCAACCGACAGAGAGTCCCTTGGGTGGCGGTATTGGCTACATCGGTCATTAGTGGACTCTGCTTTGGCGCAAGTTACATTGGTGCCGGTCAGTTGTGGACATGGTTACAAAAGTAAGTCGATTTTCTAACTAAGGCAGCTGATCTGTGACTAATCAAAATCCATAGCATTGTCGGTGTTTCCAACCAACTTTCCTGGATAGCCATTTGCTTTGCCTCTCTTCGTTTCCGCGCCGCCGTCAAAAAGCAAGGTCTCGAACACCTCCTCCCTTTCAAGAACTGGACCTACCCCTGGGGCCCCCTCATCGCCATGCTTCTCAATATTGTCCTTGTCCTCGTCCAAGGCTGGTCATCCTTCAGCCCTAGCTTTGCCGCCGTCGACTTTGTCAGCTACTATATCGAAATTCCTGTCATGATTGTCATGTACCTCTTTTGGAAGATCCTGAAGCGTACACGGTTTGTCCGATTGGAAGACATGGATCTTGTATCTGATCGGTTTGATGGCGGATTGAGTCATGAGGAACGGACGCAAGTGTTGGAGATTGCGCGTCGAAGTCCTTTTGCGCGTGGGCAGCCGTGGAAGGAGAGAATCGGAGGAGTTGCTACGTATCTGTTCTTCTAGGGTTGTTATGATTGTAAGCAATCTACAAATATTTTTTTACTTGTGGGTAGAGGCCATGCGCGTCGTGGTGTCATAGGTCCTATGGCATCGATCTATATGACTCGAGAAAATGATATGATATATAAAAACTTTATGATGGACCGAAAAATACATACATAAATGCAGCCGGGAAGTACAGAAGGTACCAAAAATATAAAAACCCAGCGCTTTTGCCTTAACTAATCAAGCGTGGCTCGCATAGGAGGGCAGCTGTCGACCACTGACATACACGGCCATCAGAAAAATTCCCGTTTCAAATTTATCGTAGTCTTTATTACAATGTAAGGCATCTATCGTAGTCTGTGATCTCTGATTTCCACACTCCAAAGGGCAGGCATGATTATACGTATATTGGTTTCTTATGGTCAACCCTGATACTATCGCTTTGGCACATTTCCGTGGAGCGCATGTTTACTACTCGAATAAATTGAAAAGCTAGCAGTAACTAACCAGAAGTTTGAAGTGGTCATCTCAAAACCGTGCGCCAGTCGTGGGAGGAGAAGATTGGGGATGTTACGGCGTATTTGTCTTCCTAGGCTTTGACCCAATGATCCTCAATGATCCTACTAATAATTCATGCGACTCTTGTATAGAGGAAGAAGCACATCGCTTCTTTGATCCCTAAATTAGAGATTTTGCACCGATGTATAGGTACAACGACGTTCAAAAACAGCATCGAAACCACAAGGCCCCGACTAAAAACTAAACAGCGAGTCTAGACCAGGATCATGACTACGTTCGATTTCAAACATAGCTAATTATCGTCTGCTGACAGCCACCGTACTTCGATGACATCAGAAGACTCGGATACCAGTTTCCTATCGATCCAGAACAGGCTCAACACAGTGAAAATTTTGGGCTTCAAAATTCCATTATGGCGGATATAGACCTCGAAAAAACATATTTTTCTTCGGCTGGTGGTTTCACTTGCATCACTAGTGTAGCCATCAAGTAGCGTGGAATTACATGTCGCACAAACACCATTCTCATACCTGGTTCATGCATCCCGCTTCTGGAAATTATTGTTGTATCCATGTCCATCTATCAGAGAAGTAACGCCAAAACCGAGCATGCCCAGAATATTACACGGCCCTTGTCAAGCATCAAGCACCGTTGCGTTGTCCCAACCCGGCTCCCAAATGATATTATCTGGTAAAGTCACAAGGCCTTATGTTTCTTTTTGAATCTAGACGAAGAAAAAATTCATGGTTGTGATAATCTAGCCCGATCACTAACAGTACATCTAGTTGTCTACTAATGGTTCATCGAAAGTCCAGGGATCCTCGTCGACGGAATGCGTGTAATGCATGAACTCGGCCAATGAGATTCAAAAAATGGGTATTTTGAACTGAACACGAGTCCATTTCTTTAGAACCGGACCTTGATTTACATTTCGTATATTGTCCGAAGCTGGGGTCATGGGTCTAGATGGGTGATGAGGTACCTGAAGTATGGTATGATGTTACATGACGCTGTGGTACACTCATATGGACCCGTTGACCCTACCCTAGGTGGTGCGAATGTACCACTTGACACAGGACAAGAACTTACTTAGTTACACAGCTTTGTCGGGTGTAGTATCGTGTAATTTCTGCTGTTAGAATCGGGATCTTCATGGTGGACGGTCATAACAAGCCCTGAAATTTGTGATGTACGAATGTTCACTCGTTTATGGCCTGTTCACCCTACTCACCCATCATGATACTTACGTTTCGAGTCATTAGTTGATAATACGTCTCCATTAATAAGCGCATGTAAAGTTATTGGTGGACCGAACCAGCTGGAACCAACAAGCTAATACCACCTCTTCGCGAAACAGGTAGTACAACATGTAGCAAGGTAAGCCCGACCTTCTCCCTCGAACTTGATCTGAAGGAGAAAAGACTGCTATCTCCATAGCTATTGTTGAGTGCATTTTTATGTTTTGTATACCTGGTAGTAAGTAGCTCGTAGTCATATCTTCGCTTCAATGGAGCCTTTCTCATCCGGATTTAGTTTACTATCTCCATGGTTACTGTTGAGTCCAGCTTTGTATCGTATGAATTCGATATACTGAGACAACTCACCGACGTACATGAAGTATTGCGAGCTGGCAGGAACCCTCGCATAAACCTTGACGTTGTTATATGGATTTTCGTCTCGGCATATCAGATATTGTTTTCTTGCATGTACATCTAATTGCGTCGGTATCTACGGTGAAGCTTGTTATTATTCGATTTAGAGCGTAAAGCAATCCGCTTTTCTGACATCGATCCGCTCTAAATAGACGTTGTCATGGATACTTTGCGAAACTGTTTCAGATGAGTTGCGGAAGTATATTGGAGATAAGTCTCAAATTCCGTTGTGTCACGTATCCTGGAAGCCGTTCAGGGCCAAATTATGTAGTATAAGACGATCAATAGTCTCCGTTGCTTGCCACTTCATGACAATGAGCGGGGTTTGGCCAGTTTCTTGCCTTTCGACGATGTCTTTGTATGACCGACGTGACTGATCAGGAAGACTTCATCAGCATCAAATAACCCGATAACCCCGAGATCGAGCATGTAACTTCGTAAAAGTAACGCTGGTGGGGTACGCATGTAGATAGTTCAAAACATCCAACATCGCCATATCGAGATCTAAGCCACAGACATTCGTCAGCAGCAGGTCAGGTTGCATTGTTTTCCATTCGTGACCGCATTTCAAGATCGAGGGAATCGGACGATGACGGAGGGATGGTATCATGGGACGCTGGGCAGGGAAAAATTCAATAAAAGAGATGCCTGACGATATTCCAGGGCATTTTCTCCATCACGTAGCACGTAGAGCGTAGCACAATACTTGCTCTGTGCTACGTATTACTTAGTTGCCTATGGTACCCGTCAGTCCGTGATGATAATATCAAAGCAAGCTGACCGCTGTCTGGCCTGCTGCAGCCTCAAGTCAGATCAGCTTCAAGTCTCGACGCAAGGTGTTTCTTACCATCTCAAGGAACCAATGACAGAAGAAGTAAGCTGAGCTTCGCCTCGAGCAATTTCGAGATCGTTGGTTTCTTTTTCTTGCTTTTTTCTTTTGCTTCTCGTCCACTCCATTGGCTTGGTAGTATCGGGCTCTATGCACGTCGTTGACCAATGTTTGAGTTCGCTTTTCTGAGTACCCATTTTTGGGGTCTCTTTCTTCGCTCGAGGAATTGAGGAGCCACAATATAGACTTCCAGCTGCTTTTGTCGTGGAAACGTAGACCTCGCCAGACTTGTCATATCGATTATTTGCCTCGTCGCAAATAGTTTGTAGGAGTGAGGTTGGGATTAACGTAAGGGAAGGAGGGAGTGTAGCTATCGGAAGGGACGACCCGTCGTGCAAGTCCACCGTTGTCCTCCTTCCCCGTGACTTCCTTCAGACGGTTTCCAGCTTCATCTTTACATCTCTCACCATTCAAATACAAATCGTCGTCTATACACAAACTCATGGTTGCTCATCTAATACACTTTCGTGCCGCCCTTGAGCACAGAGCCCCAAGCATGGCTCTAGGCTACTTAGGGGCAACACTCAGCATGAAATTGTGTTGCTGTACTACCAAGCCCGCTGTACTCCGTCCTAAATGCATACTAACAGCTTAGAAATCATTGGTCTTCGCCCGGCCACCAGTTGTGGCTGTGGTTGCCGAATTGTCCAGTGTCTGTTTCAACCAGTGGCTTCACCGTTCCATGGCATTGCAGCGGCAGCACCCCTTGCTACTTGCGACGCCGTCCCATGCTTTGTACCCAGTCGGGCCCAGTGTTATGAGCCGATGTTATAGTACTGTACGTAGATAGTTTGACTTTGCCTCTTAATGAAGGCTCTTATGGTTTCCCACGCTTCGTTTACCAGGTTACTAGATTGAGAGTGCTTGCAGGCTCAAATCTCAAATTGTCATTTGAACTCAAAAGTGATCCACTTAATACCCAATCAATCTTAAGTTTAAGCATCGTGGAATTACGCAATATCGGGTTAAATTTCCTCTGCGCATGATGCTCGGAATTTTTCTCGTCGTGTAAGTTGTGCCTGTCTTCGACAAGGTTGTTCCCTGTTTCTGCCAGACCTTGTGATACAGTTCTCGAAATGTTTCGTCTCGGAGCTAATAACCGACTTAGTCACACGGAATAGAAATGCTTGTGTGCCGCTGTACAAAAAAAAAGGTTCATGGCATTGACCTACGCACAAACTCGGAAATCCTCCCATCTCTAGCGGGCCAGATGACACGGCTCCTTGCGCAATGACAGAACGTGGCCGTGATCCAAGCATAAGACGGGTACAATGTGAACTCCAGATCGGGAAAAGTCTATAGTATGCTTTTTGATAAGTCTTGAAGAATGGTACAATTACGAGTAATGTTGCTGAGCGAACAGACGTCTTTGTCAAATTCGAGTGGAGTCCTGCAAAGAAAATCATCTAACTCTTAAATCGCGTATAAGGCCAAGTTGACCGCAGTACTAGTACGCATTTACCATTAATCTTCGTTCCAATTGCTCGGTGAATCTGGGGATCCGCCTCATATTGCTTTTCCCTCGTGTTTAGGACCGATGCAGTGCTTACCATGTACAGAAAGCACACACTACTGTCGGACTCAGCAAAATCCCGACTCTCCGAATACACCTTATCTCGCGCTAAAGCGACGATCGTCAAGCCAAGGCTTCATCTTTTTGACAGGAACGCTCTTTAGTGGGGTGGTTGGGTTTAGTTGACTAGTAAGTCTGACTATGGGCGCAGAAATGAGAAGTCATTTGACTTCTAGCCCCGACTAACCGGACTCGGTTGGAGTTTCACTGGAAATGCAGCTTACTCATAGTGCGCTCCCACCTACAAGGGTTTACCCTGGTCAAGATTTCAATATTGTATCAACATGAACACCTGTCGGTCTGTTCTGGTCAAAAGGCGGCGCTGCAGGCCAGAACAGACAACGTTGGCAACCCCTCCAGTTCGAAAACCAAGGGTCTTTTGAAAAAGGGAAGCAAGAAATAAAAAGTTTGAGGAGAAACCGGAAAAAGGAATAATAAGAGAGATTAAGTTCCCCTCTCTGGTCTTAAGTCAAAGTGACAAGATGTGGGCCGCTTTAGATGAGATGAAGTCTGCACCCTTAAACTTCGGGTCAAGCGTTTTTCAAGTGCCGGATGAGGAAAAAAAAGATTCTCTCAAGGCGAAGATTCCTTCTAACCATGAAGTGGGCATCCCTGAATTCCTGGTCGCCTTATCAATTTTCAGTTGGGTTGGCACCCTCGGAAGAAAAACAGACTATTGGTACGCATATTGAAGAGCAACGTTCGGAGGTAAAATCACCGGATAATGAGAAGGGCTCACGGATGTTCGGAATATTCAACCTAATCATCCACCCGACAAACTATTACTCCGTAGTCGAAACTCTCCCTGGTGCCGGTGAAATCTAAAATTCTCCAATGGACCTTTACCAATGCGTCGGGTGAGCTTTCGTTAGGATTCAAGTATGCACCCAATGCGGACTGGCGGGCGGGKGKTCAGGAACATATCACCAATAGACTGACAGTCAGCAGTCGGCGGTCACATCGTAAAGTACGACCGTTCCAGGAGGACTATCATTCATTAGTTTGCGTGCCTTGTTGGATCGCTCAGATTCCAAGGATCAAGGATTAAGGAATTGTGGGGATGCGGTCCGCGATCATGGGCGCCACGCTGAGCCCATTTCTCCGTACCCTTCACATGCCACTGATGCCAGGGTGGTTTCATGAGTACAGGAGCCGAAAAAGGAATGCGAATGACAACATTTAATTCACATACCAGCTACCTATGGGGTATTTACGTACTGTCAACAAGTTACCAACCACAGGACCGAAACATGGTGTTATTATACGAGACTGCGGAGCTTAGGCAGAGCATTACTCGGCTGTACCACAAGCCAACATTCCGTCGCCTTATGTTAGTATCCTTCTTTTCTCCTTCTGCTGCTAAATCGGGATTCGGGACTCGACATTCCTCCTCATATGACAGTTGAAAAACTATTGGGTAATTATTGACGAGCCCGGACAAATTCCAGGCGAGCGATAACGTCGATCCGCCAAGTACAGTACCTCCTGCACATGTACTCATAGTATTCAATACTTTTCAATGTTAGCCTTGGGGCGTGGCCAGTCAAGTACTGGGTACTTAGGGAAGCTTCCGGCCAACAGTAGGGGCTCTCCGATTCGCTTAGTGACAAGTCTCAAGAGGACGCCAAATAGAGACAGCTCTCCACTACGTTCAGTTCCTTACTAGCGACACACTAACGACCAACTAACCATTAGCTTAGCTTTTAGTACTAGGGCTTTTTAATTGAACTCATGTTCGAGAGCTCGCATTTCTCCACAATTCGAGTCCACTTCCAGCCGTCAAGAAATCAAACCCATGTCTATGGGCCGTGCGCTACATACCTCTTTAGGCTAACAACTAACTCTTTTCGGCGCTTTCTGGGCCAGTTGACCCTGTTCAACAATTCTGGCTGACAGCGGTAGTCTTTCTGTCACCTGGTGAGCGTTCAGCTACTGCAAGCCTGACTGCAGACCACACCCCCAACAGGATAAGATCAGAAATAGAGATTATCAGACTGTCCAATCAGATTCGGAATTTTCGGGTATTTTCTCGTGCGTGTTTCCTAATTAGTTTATTGGATTGACTCACTATTAACGACGCACTTATCCATACTTAAAAATTCTCCAAGACAATAGCCCCGTCGAATCACGAGCCACAAGACGTAAATTGCTGCCCCCTCTCCCATACGAACCATGGACAAATTAAGGGGACTCGAGATTAGGACAACCCAAACATGGCAAGTACGTAGAGCAATGCGAATTGTTCCATTCTTCGCGTCACGTACACACTGATGCACATAGCGCGCTGTTAAGCTAACTGCGTACTTGCAAGTGGATCTGTCCGTTATGAAGATCGGAACAAGATTCAAGGACAAAAGCGAAAGGAGCGGAACGAACGATGTGATAGGTGAGATGCGATGGGGTGCAGCTACCAGTAACAACAATGACAGAAGCACGGTGAAAAAAGCGAAAATCAATAGCCGCAGGACTTGCTCTTAGCTAACTAGCTGGCTGTTTGTAGAGAGGCAGAGGGAGGGGCTTATTTTCCTTTTCCGGGCTACGGCCTTACAAAAGTTCCAGGCAAATTGTCATGACCTGCAGCAGAAGGGGGATCACACTAGCTACTGATCATCCAGCGCGTTCTAAGCTTTGCAGATCCCGGGCATTGCTCAAATCCTTCCCTCGTACATAATTCGTCATGGGCTCTAAAACAAAAAACATCTGTGGGCATGCCTACGTTACTGATTATTAGATGCCGGCAGCGCCCCAGTGATCCACATATCCTTTCTCTTGACTCCATACGTATGTATGTAGTACGTACGACTACTCCGTACTGAGGATCTGTCGGATCTTAAGACCTCTTGTGATGGGCTTGAATTTAGATCTCGATACGTTGCACTTTTCCCCATTCCACCACCTCCTTGGGTCAGGTCTGCGACGTGTCATTCATTAGACTCGAGCTGCCTAGACGCCTCGTCGATCCTCCATCATCTTGACAATGCACCGGATCTCGTTTTGGAGGAATTGAAACGAAAGGGAAAGGAAGCAGGGCTACATACTACACACCGTGCGAACTGAAACTGATCTATTCATATTTTTCCCTTATCCGATTAAACAGCGAATACCCCTCGCCGACTCACGCTGTCGTTGCAGGGCCAACACGCTGATATCGGAACTCCAGCGCGTCTTTTCTGCAGGACCAAGATCGCGCGGTGAGTTACCGGCATATACTGATTGCCAAAAACGGCAGAAGTCTACCCAGAAAAAGGAGAGATCAAGTAGAGGAAAGAACAAAAAAAAGAAAGGAAAGATTTTCCTTCTGGATGATTGGTAGTTATTGGATTGCTTTACTGGGCTATACCAGCCTGAAAGCCTATCAAAAATCTTAGAAGCAATTCGTTCAAACACCAATCCTGCTGTCTCAACTTCTTCTTGATGTCACCGCCACTACTGTCTATCGAGTTGTTGTAGCTGTGCTATACAACCACCATCAACATCAACAAATTCCGGTTTAACAACTGCGAAATCATACGGCATCACTCCAATGCAATCTCTACTTCTTCCAGCTCCGTGGTTTTCCAAGACTCATTTTGGGCCGCACAGATTCGATATCGATCCTGGCCGTGTATCCGTCCACTTGCGGCCACCGTCATCCACGGGGCCGAGGGCCAGTCTTAGGACATCTTATTCGACTCTCCCTATGTCTGGCATTGTGCCAACGGGCACCCAGGCACCACAAAGTGCAGACACCAACACCAGTTCGACACAAAGAGAGCAGCAGGGAGTGGAAAGGGCAGATATTTCGACATCAGCAAATCAAAATCGCTCAAATCTACCCCCGAGGTTACCGACATTGATTCCCACTGAAGGACCGGGTGTGGTATCTACTCAACCACCGAGGTTTCTATCTACCGAAGAATTACTAGTCAACCCAACTACTCAGGTGCCCAGCATCAGCTCCACAGTTTCATTATCGCAGGTTATATCGGGATCTCCTCAACTTGGACTTCACGATGTGCCAACTTCCGGCGCCATACGAGCTTTACCACCGAGGTCTACGAGACGTGCTAAGGCGCATGTTGCTTCAGCTTGTGTGAACTGTAAGAGGAAGCACTTGGGTTGTGACTCTGCTAGGCCTTGCAGACGATGTGTTCTGTCTGGAAAAGCGGTATGTTAATGCAGGAAGAGAGACTGAAACTATACTAACGGTCTTATAGTCGACATGTGTAGACGTAACACACAAAAAGAGAGGACGTCCGCCTCTCAAAGCCGAAGAGACGTCCTTGAGGGCCGTACCTGCTCTAGACAGCTCGGTAACTCCGCGAGAACAATTCCAAACGGCAGCGACTGCGCGAGGACCAAGTCACCACAAGTCATCTTCACGGGAAATTCGACCAGTGACTGATCTACAATATTCCCGACCGGAGCACGGCCCGGCAGGATTAGGTAGTAGTATAAGTCCGCTAGCTGCATCTTCAGGGAGATGGCAGCCGTTTACATCGCCTCAAATGCTTCCATCCGGTCACAATCAACGACCTATATCATCTGCGGGACCTTCACCCATATCTGCTGTCAACTATGCGTATAATAATCCGTTCACACCTTACCATATGACGGCATTCCCACCACCACCACCACCTCCGGGGGCTTCTGATATGCCAACGGTGTTGAGCTATAATGACCGTCTGCCTACTACCACGCCACCAACAGTGTCGCCCCAACAATATCAACAGCATTTTCCTCCGGCATTGCAATCACGAATAAGTCCACAGACTCCTAGTCGCGGGTTGGACGCTGCTCCAGGCCCTTCCTCATTAGGGTTCCGAGAACCCTACACTGAGCCGGGTGTTCGTCTACCCCCTATCCTCCCTTCTCCGCCCACATTTGCGGCTCATACCTCGACACATGCACATCGAAGAAGCGATTCATATCCTAATATATTCACCTATCAACCTATGGGCACCAGTCCTCGACAACAGCAGCATGAACCACCTTCGTCCTCCTCATCGTCGCAACAATTCACCCGCCCTCAGGAGTCTCCGCGCTCCATGTTTGAGCTTCGATCGCCATATCCCCCAGTTTCTGGACCTGCTGTCGGTTCACACGAGACAAGCTCACCACCATATAGCCATCAGACTCAACAACGTCCACATAGTATGGTCATTCCACCAACATATAATGAACGACGACGAAAGAGCACGGCAGAGACCAATGAAGAGAATCCACAACCGGCGAAAAGACGACGGATGGCAGTGGACGATATCGTGAATGACTAGCCAACGACGATACATACCTACGTCAAAAATATACTGTTTAATATTTATTCATAATATCTCTTACTACAACCTGCTCACCTGTTACATTGGAGCTGGTACTCCATGGTGAGATCGAAAGGTCTACATTAAAGACTGCAAGTGCCGCCCTCGAAGGGTTGAGCTCGCAGATTAATACATACTAATTTGCGTCTGCATTTTCGGGTTTACTGCAACAAATATCCATGCTGTTAGAGAGAACGATTGATTTCGCTTTGTCTCTCTCAATCTCTTTCTTGTCTCTTTACATTGCTTACCCATTTGACTTTTCTTCTTGATATAGACTTTGTCTGATTTGATCCGCTTACAAACTGTTAGAGTGGCAAAAGTCATCACATCGTTACATTATACTATTTCGACTTTTATTCCTGTTCATTATACACATTCAAGGCGCTGTCGTGTTGTTTTCTATATAGCATAGCGATTCCCCCTCCTTCGTTCTTATTTTCTTTGCATTCTATTATTGCTTGATCATATATCATTCACTGGTTGTAATACTCCTTCATTTCTCAGCGCATGTCTGGCCTACACATACCTTCAATCAAAGCGTGTTTTTGCATCCTATCTTCAACTTGACTAGATATCTCGTGTACACTAAGATGATACCAGGTTCATCAACCCGGAGAAATGGCACACACATATGCAAGATGGCATATGACTGTTCGAGACTAGTATTATAATGAACATACACGAGATCAGCATACATAAACGTTCACATGCTCGATTCAAAGATCAAATCATATATACATAGATACATGTATGGACAACGAGGACAGCAGACATCTTTATGTGTACCAGCTAGGTAGTTCAAGCAACATCGTTCCTCTTTCTTGCTTCCTCCACACTCCTCTCCCAACTTGTCCTGCTCAGGAAGATGATCTCAGCGAAAAATACCAGTCCCAATGCGATCGCCACGCCCGTCCATAGACCTGAAATGCCCCATCCCAACCCGAAAGCTGTCCCCATACTGATTGGCATCGCCACCACATAATAACAAAACACCTGCACATATCCACCAATTTCTTGCCGACCAAGTCCACGCAAGATACCATTACAAACCGCCGCTAGGGCGTCAAAAAGCTGGAAAGCTGCACAGATGGGTAAAATGGCAGCGACCATTTCGATGACTTTCTCGTCTGACGTGAACAGGCCGGCGAGCGAGTATCTCAGTAATGAGAGAAGTAACATGTTGAGAAGTCCGACGATCACGGCGCCGGTCAATGCGACTTTGGCAGCTGTTCGAGCGGCATCGACCAGTGTTGCACCAATCAAATTCGCAACGCGAGTGCTACCTGCGATGGCCACGGGGAACGGAATTTGGAAAGTGATGCTGCTGATTGTGCTGAGCACGGATTGCGCAGCGAGGGCTTCTGTTCCGAGGTATGACGACACCAATGTGAGAACTTCGAATGCGAGGCATTCGGCCTCAACCATGATCAGACCCGGTAATGCAAGACGAATCATAGGGCCCCAGTTTTGGAATGCCCTCCATGTGAACCCGTTCCAGCATTGGAGACCTCCGATGAAGTATACGTACAAAAAGAGGAATAAGGGAAGAAGGTTCTCTGTGATCGCTACTGCAATGGGTGCTCCGATAAAACCCATTTCAAGCTTCCAGACGAAGAACCAGTTCATGAATGCGTTCAGTGGCGCACAGATTAGGAGCACATACAAGGATGCGGTGAATATGCCTTGCGCTTGGACGAATCGCTTCCCGCTCTCGAAACAGGCATATCCCGGTGCGCCCCAGATTAGAACCTTGAGGTACCTTGCGGCAAGAAGTGCGACCTCTGTCTCCGGGATGAGAGCCACTAGGATTTTGTCGGCAAAGTACCAAATGATGGCAATTGGTATGGTGACGACCCACAGAAAGAACACCATTCGTTGCATTTGTAGACCAACGAGTTTCTTTCTCCCTGATCCATAAGCTTGTGCGCAAAGAGTATCTAAACTGGTGGCAAGACCCTGATAAACAGCCGATCCGGTGATACTGACGGTCATACTTGCCAAACTTACTGCTCCTAACTCTACAGTCCCTAAGTGGCCCACTGTGAAAATGGATGCTACAGTCAAGGAATACTGAAGAAGGAAAGTAACAATAAGTGGCAGAGAATATTGCCCAATCACGCGCGCTTCTCGCTGCCAACTAGATTGGATTAGGCCAGCAGCGACTGCTTCCTCCCATTTGCGGTCAATCTCATCGTTATCAAGAGGTCGGTCTCCCAGTAGAGCCGATGTCTCATTTGGAGCTGTGGCGGGGGCTGGTGGGTTATCTTCATGTCTCTGGCTCGCAAAAGATGCGCGCCGTAACCCGGCATTCAGCTGCTTCGTAAGGTTGCTTATAGCGCCTCCTCGCTTTGAGGTGTTAGGCGCAATGACATTGTTGTCGCTGAGCAAGTCTATTTCTTCCGTATATGCACGCTCTAGTTCCTCCGTCGTGAGATGTTGCTCTTGACCTTTGCCATGCGGCACAACAGTTCCACGTGGACCGGCCGTGAAGTGGCCTGGACGACGATAGGAACCAACTAGAGAATGAGGCGTGGTGCCTAAAGCATTGCTTGAGGAGCGCGCCAGTCCGCTAAAATCATTATCATTATCATCATCGTCATCGTTGTCATCATCATTGTCATGGCTCGCTCCATTCCGAGAACTGTAAGAAGCAATATCTCGCGCAATTACAGTCTGAACAGTTGACGCACCAGACGTCAATGATTGACTGTCCAGATCAGTGCGAGCAATCGCAAGAGGAGCAGAATTGTTCAACGCCATACCGAACGTTCTTCTCGGAGTACCAGTCTATCAAATGTATCCGCTGGAATAAGCACCACTGGCAAACATCACGAGAACAGAGAGAAATGAAGACTTTGATCTCAAGTCGAGTGGATATCCAGTGGACTCCGCAATGAGAGTATGTATGCGACTAATCAGTGAGTCAGAACTGGGGCTTATCAATCCCTAGCGTCCCCGAAATTTGACATCGTAGATGCTTCTCCAAGGCTTGGTCCAATTCTGGTAAAATGTCGTGTGCTAGACGAAGAGTTGCGTACACAGCATGGAATGTAACACTTCGAGTATCTTCACGAAATAAAGATGTAAGTTTATGTACGTTTTTATGAAAAATGGAAAATTGGAAGAGGCGAAAGAAGAGATAGGGAGGCCCCGCGGCTGAAGAAGGAAAGTCCTTGCGATTGACCAACCACGTGCCGCAGTTTTTAGTCCGCTCCATTCTGATTGGCCAGATCGAGAGCAGATGATTAAATCAAACATCCTCTTCTTCTTCTTCAAGGTCGCGAGAGACTTTTCATAGAGGCTAGTATCAAGCATCAAGCAGTCAGTACAAATGAGCCACTCACTCAAATCAATATCGCAGAGAACGAAACATCGAAGAGAGCGTGATTCTGGACGAGGTAGCCATCAGCTTCCACAACGGGACTAGCTCCACGCCCCATCTTGAACTAAGTTCAACTTCAACTTCAACTTTGGAGGTCAAGTGATTGATCAATCTATCAACGCCCGCTTAAGCTCCTTCTCTTACTGTACAGCTCCGAAGCTGATAGCTGGAATTGCAACATGATAACTCGGCTACATTGAGTGTGAAATGGACACTATTCGACCACGCACGTACAATCCGCTAATCAACCCGGTTAATTCGAGGCCGGTTCTTGTCGAAAAGTATGGTAGCTCTTCACAATCTTTTCCCTAGAAACGAATCTCTATGTCTGATCAACCCTTAAACATGTATTTACCGGCAGATCTGTAGTATAACCCGTTGATGAGTCGAGCCGGACATGCATTTGGAACCACATGCATATATTCATACTCTACAAAATCTCAACTAACCATAAAACCAGTGAATTTTCATCCCCAAACCACATATTCCTCGCCCGGCCCTTATTAGGCCCCCTCCTCTTCGAAAACGCAGCATCCGACGCTCGCGACCACCTCGCCAACGAGCGCACATTCCTCTCCTGGCTCCGACTCGCCATCTATCTCGCCATAGTCTCCTCCGCAATCCTGATTTCATTCCATCTTTCATCAACACCCACTCACCTCGAACGACTCATTGCCTTACCTCTAGGGATTGTGTTTTGGTGCATGAGTCTTGCCTGTCTTGTGAGTGGGTTTTCGCTGTATGTCTTTACTGTGAAAAAGTACAGTCGGAAAGCGGCGTTGGTGCAAAGTGGATGGAAGACGCAGGCGATGTTTGGGGTCATGGCTTCTGTTATTATTGGGTGTTGTATTTTGTTTTTGGTTACGCAGTCGAAGAATACCTGAATTTTTTTTAGGATCCTACTTTGTAGGCAAGACATTTTTATAAGGAGAGAAATGTCACTATTCCTCGACATTGATTTTTTACTGGTTATCATTATACAAATTGAGTATCATCATCATCAATCAGTAGCAGCATACAAGCGCCGGTAGATTACAGTGCCTCTAGAATCCACATGTGAATTCAGATAGAGCCCATGTGATAGACAATAAAACATATTTTCATCTTTCAAAACTCCAGAATAGCCCAGGTATATTCGTCCATTGTCGAAAAGATCAATCCCGCCGATAACAGCTCATCGCCCGCCTTGACGACCTCCGTGGATGGTAAGCCCAATTTGGCCGAAATGTTCTGCATATGAAGGCCTTCATTGCTCTGGGGTTCGTTTTTGAGCAAGTTATACACTCGTCGTGCCGATGCCGACATGGGTGGGAGAGGTCGACCGCCGGCTGCAGCACCGCTGTATTCGTCTCCTCCTTTCATGTCACTGGCAGTATTACCAGCAAAGCCAGGACCCGACGCGGCTCCGTTGCCATCAGCCTTCGGTGGAGGTCCATGTTTGAAGAAAAGATGTGTGGCCGTCGCTTCCAAGAGATGCACATGTACCTCATTTACATCCGACACAGGTCGCACATTATGCGCCCCAAGGAACTTCTTATTCCCGAACACTTTAAGCTTGCCAAACACCTTCACATGACCGTGCAGTTCCACTTTTTTGCGTGTGCTGTGCTTGACTCCCTGCCCATCCACATCCATGTTGTCCTCTATACGCGCCGTAGTCGAGTCGACCCATTGTTTGGCGTCAATTTCACCTGTGCCGTCGTCGAGTCTGTATGTTATGTTTGTGCTTTGTGTGGAGATGTTGCGGACTTGACCAATGCAGAAGACGGATCCAATGTCTGCGCCGTCGATTTGGAAGGGGGCTTCGGGGTGTGTTTGGGTTGCGTCGAGGATTTGTTTGATGGTTACTGGTCTGAGGGTTGGGTTTTCGCCTTGCTATAGCCAGTGTACACAATTAGACAATCTGTCGTCAATGAGACTTTTCAGGAGAAGAACGACATACTCTTCCACCAGCAGGACTGTTCGTTTCGCCTGGCATAAAGCCTCCTCCTCCCATGCCACCTTGCCCGCCATATGAGGTGGTTGAGTAGTTTCCGAAGCCGCCGTCTGTTTGATTAGCACAGTTCAAGATAAGCATAGAGTAAAATAATAAAACACACCCATTTGATAGTTTGATTCCTGATGCTAACGTAGTGGTAGGGAGGTGTTGATTGAAAAGTTCAAGTGTTGATTTTGCCATTTAAGCTGTTTTGGGTAACATCGCGGGGCGGACGTGTCGCGCGTCGTGGATCGCCTCGGGCGGTGACAAGCAGCAGTTTTGATTATCTCTCTCACCGCCTACGGGTATCGCTCAATTTTTCTGATAGCGCCAAAAAAGTCTGGCCGCTATACGTCCTGAGCATCACCATTGTGCCTCGGAGCAGAGAAAGCACAATGCCTCACCGAGCGGCCTCCCCGGCCTTGTCAGAGAACGAGTTTGATATTTCAAGTTCTCTATTCAAAGGCAATGCAAATTCTGATTCCGAAGATGGGTGGGACTCGAAACCAAACAAGAAGCAAAATAAAAAGCAGCCAGTGATCCCGTCTTCGAGTCTGAATTTACTGAACGAAGATAACGACGATGTCGAAGGCGAAGACGACGAGGCGTTTATTGCCGCGACGCAAGCTGCTGCGAACCGAAAGGCTTCCAATCTGAAAGGTCGTACCGTGAAAAAGGGCGGTGGTTTCCAAGCCATGGGACTCAATGCTCAACTCCTCAAAGCTATCGCGCGCAAGGGTTTCTCAGTCCCGACTCCGATTCAGCGAAAGACGATCCCTGTGATAATGGATGATCAAGATGTTGTGGGCATGGCGCGAACAGGTTCCGGAAAGACTGCTGCTTTCGTTATTCCGATGATCGAGAAATTGAAGAGTCATAGTGGTAAAGTCGGCGTGCGGGGTTTGATTATGTCGCCCTCGCGCGAGTTGGCTTTGCAGACTTTGAAGGTTGTTAAAGAACTGGGCCGAGGTACAGATCTAAAAGCAGTCTTGTTGGTTGGTGGTGATAGTTTGGAGGAACAATTCGGTCTGATGGTCGGCAACCCTGATATTGTCATTGCAACACCTGGTCGATTCTTGCATTTGAAAGTGGAGATGAACCTCGATCTATCTAGTATCAAATATGTGGTATTTGATGAGGCCGACAGATTGTTCGAGATGGGTTTTGCTGCACAGCTTACCGAAATTCTACACGGATTGCCTGCTACTCGCCAGACTCTATTGTTTTCAGCAACTCTTCCGAAATCACTTGTAGAGTTTGCCAGAGCGGGTCTTCAAGACCCGACTTTGATTCGTTTGGATACTGAAGGCAAAATATCGCCCGACTTGCAGAATGCATTCTTCACCGTCAAGACAGCAGACAAGGAAGGAGCGCTACTTCACATTTTACATGATGTTATCAAAATACCCACCGGTCCAACCGGTGTCAGATTTCGATTCAACGAGGACGATGAAGAAGACGGAAAGAGATTCAACAAGAAACGCAAGCGTTACGACTCCAATAAAGCTGGAAAGCATACCGAGTCGCCTACTAAGCACTCAACAATTGTCTTTGCTGCCACGAAACATCACGTCGATTATATAGTTGGTATCCTGCGTGAAGCTGGATTCGCAGTCTCTTATGCATATGGTTCTCTTGATCAAACCGCGAGAAACATTCAGGTCCAACGATTCAGGGCCGGAGCCACACATATATTGGTCGTTACAGATGTTGCTGCTCGTGGTATTGATATTCCGATTCTCGCCAACGTCATCAACTATGATTTCCCTTCACAACCGAAGGTATTTGTTCACCGTGTAGGACGAACGGCACGTGCTGGACAAAAGGGTTGGAGTTATAGTCTTGTCCGGGATGCAGATGCTCCTTACCTACTTGATCTGCAACTGTTCCTGGGCCGAAAATTGGTTCTTGGGCGACCAGAGACAGAACCAAACTTTGCCGAAGAAGTAGTAGTTGGAGGCTTTCCACGAGAAACTCTGTCTGGTCACTGTGAATGGGTCACAAAGACACTAGACAACAACTCCGACATTCAAGCCCAGAGAGGCGTTGCCAACAGAGGAGAAAAATTGTACATGCGAACGAGAAACGCTGCATCTTTAGAAAGCGCCAAACGAGCAAAGGAAGTTGTCACTTCCGATAAATGGACAACGGTGCATGCTCTCTTTACTGAAGAAAATAACCAAATGGAAGATGAACGCGAAAAGATGCTTGCTCGATTAGGTGGTTACCGACCACAAGAAACTATTTTTGAGATTGGCGGTCGTCGAGGAGGTAAAAAGGGTACTGATGTGGCTTTCGAGACGATTAAGCGAGTGCGATCTGCTCTGGATAAGAAAAAGAAMCCMCCAGCCACTACGACGGAGACTGCTGATGCTGCTGCCGATGAGGGAGAAGACGTCGAAATGAATAATGGTTTCTCCGACGATGACGAAGTCCCTCAAGATAATCTCGATAATATGTCGATGGCATCCGAATCCGATCTCGAAGTCACCTTCTCACAGTACTCTCAATCCAATAAAAACAAATCCAAAAAGAGCTTTGGCAACGATGCCACCAACTTCCAGAACCCAGATTATTTCATGGCATACACTCCCGCCGACGCATCTCTCGCCGAAGACCGCGCATACGGAGTCCACTCAGGCTCCAGTTCCAACTTTGCCCTTGCCTCACGCGATGCAACCATGGACCTGACCGCCGATGAAAAAGCCGGCTTTGGAGAAGCACAATCTTCAATGCGTTGGGACAAACGACACAAGAAATACGTCTCCCGTCGCAACGACGAGGACGGATCTCGTGGCGGCTCAGCGCTCATTCGCGGTGAGAGCGGTACCAAGATCGCCGCCAGTTTCCGTAGCGGTCGCTTCGATGCTTGGAAAAGAGGTAAAAGGATGGGACGCATGCCTCGTGTCGGCGAGATGGAGAATACCACGCTATCCGGTGATCTGAATGCTTCCATATCCGGAGGACGGAAGTATAAGCATAACAAACAACAGGCACCGAAGCAGTTGGATAAACTTCGTGGCGATTATGAGAAGAAAAAGAAGAAATGGGATGCGGCAAAGGAGGCTGCTGATGCTGCCGCTGGTAACGAAGGCGGCAGAAAGCCGAAGAATGAGATTCGCAATAACGAGGATATCAGAAAGGCGAGAAATCTCAAGGAGAAGAGGAGGGAGAAGAATGCTCGGCCGTCGAAGAAAGGGAGAGGAGGGTTCAGAGGGCGGCGATAGAGACAATCTGGTAGATAATAGGGACAGCCACAGGCTACGAATATCAAAAGCATTTTACATAATCGAGAGCATGGTTTCTCATTCACGGGTATATTACATATTAATACGAAGTAGCACGTAAACGTGCTCTCCGCCTCAAGTCACCAGTTGACCTTTGACACATGATGGTTTCACGTGATATACATAGGAACTGATTGTATATTATACTTAAATATATTAATACTCCAAAATTATACAGTTGACTACTCTCAATACAGGGTCAATGTCTCCCAGACAACAATGGTATCATAACGAACGGTATAACAAAAAAAGAATAGTAAGGGAGAATGTGACCTGCAGATATAATTTATAGCTCGCTCACATCCGGCGAATCTCCTTCTCTAGCAAGTATTTATCAAAAGTCTCAGTGCCAAAATGGCTCCACCACTCAAACAGCATAGTGTTGCAGAT
Source organism: Talaromyces amestolkiae (assembly GCF_001896365.1). NCBI lineage: Eukaryota > Fungi > Ascomycota > Eurotiomycetes > Eurotiales > Trichocomaceae > Talaromyces > Talaromyces amestolkiae. The sequence continues at coordinate 722,228 of NW_024468045.1, read as the reverse complement.
CAATTTGAACCAAGGAGTGAATTTGAGCTCAGGGTTGGCGAACATGCTCTTGAGTTCTTCGGGGGTGACGTATTTGGTATCTTGGACTTCATTGGGGTTTGGTACGACGTCAACGTCGGCTTTGATGAAGAGGATGTAGTCAACTATAGAAGGCAGAAATCAGTATTGATCGATTGATCGATTTCGTAAGTAGAGGCAGGGGTTGTGACTCACTCTCGTGTTCGCCCCATTTCCCGTCACTAGGGGCAAGATAATGAATTCGAGTTAAGAATTTGAATTTGTCGATAGGGACCTGCTCGGCTTTGATTCCTAGTTCTTGGTCGAGCTTGCGCACGGCGGCTCTCTTGACTCCTTCAACGGCAGCGGATAGCTCTGCGCCGGTCTCGCCTGCGATTCCGAGGGGGTGCTACACGTTGACGTATTAGACGGGGGTGTATCGACCGCATAGAGAAGAAGAAACTCACAGAGCAGCAGGTATTCGTCCACAGATCAGGGAAAGTAATCTTTTCAGCAGCTCGTTGTTGGAGCAGCAGGCGGTTTTGAGAGTCGAACAGAAAGACGGAGAACGCACGGTGCAAAAGTCCGCGGTTGATGTTTGTCATCAAGTGGCCTATGCAGATGGATTATTAGCAAACACACTTCTATGAGGCGCATAAGGAACGCAGAGATAAGGGCAACGTACAGGTTTTCTTGCTTGCACTGCCGATGGGCTTATCGTCATTGTCCAAGACAATACAGACTTCCTCCATCAATCTGACCTGCTCCTCATCGTAACCCTCGAGATCACCACCCTGGCGCACGGAGGGGTCGTTCGAAGAAGGAAGGATTGAGCGGGCGAGAGACGTATCGACATCGGGGAAGAGAGTAGCGACGTTTTCTGCCGTGATGGCGACGGTCTCGGTGACAGTTGTTGTCGACATTCTGCTTATAGATTGGGCAGTGTTGCGATACAGCAGGTAGTGGGTCGTTATGATATGTTAATAAGAAGTAGAAATGTGAGAGGCGCTCAATTGTCGAAATTCTTTATATCCCTGTTGAGGGGTTTCGGAGAACTTATTTCTTTGTTCGGGGTTAGGCCTGCCCAATTAGACGTAGTCCGCCACCCTTTCAAGCCACATTGTACCTGGTCGCTGTAGAGACTGTGGCTAGACTTTTGATGCACGTGACCTAAGGTTATCGACTTTCCTTTTCACTTATTACTCTTCCGCGAGACGACTTCCATTACAGCGGATGATATTGGCAAAAGCGAGATCTACGCCTTTTCAAACTGTATAATCAGTGTATTGCAATACCTCGTCGATGTTATCGAGCCAGCAACAAACGACATGTCTCCGGTCTTACAGCCTTCACAGACTCGGAGCCCGACACTTTCCCCTTTTAGAATGAATTGAGATGGGGACCCAAGCATGAGAGATAATCTTCTATCTTGCAACACGATCAGTCGAATTACTGCTAGTATATATCTTACACTCTATATCGAAATTAACGATCGATAGGCCATCTTACTGCCACATCCTACTCACTCTTTGCACACACAACATCCAGAACCACAACCGAGGTATACTATCCCCACAACTTCGTCTGCTTTACCCCTAAATGCCACGGGGACTGCGGACTCCGATACACCGTTTACCTATTTATAAGACGGCGTCAACCCGAATCAAGCACGGCAGCCCAGAGCAGGGATCTTTCGGTTGGTTCTTAGCTTCCTCAGCTTTCTTTCGGCCCTTTTCGGACAGTCGCATAAATTGGCATCAGCTTCTCCAATATCGTCAAGTTGATAACTTGATTAATCCCTAGGCGGTACATCAACAAATCAAATACTCCCCGAGTCAACAGGACACTGACGTCGAGCGATGTCATGAAGTCTGTAGTCCAAGCTTTGAAAGGGAAATGAACAGTCTGGACTCGCTGCTGGAGCTGGGTGGCGCGAGTTTAATTTATGCACGGTCAGGGATCACGAGAGGATAAAAACTGAAAATGGTTACCACTCGATCACAATGAGCTTCTATCAAATTTTTTTTCCTTCTTCCTCTATTGAGTTCTGGGCTCTGACTCGGTGTTCCATGCATTAGTTGGTTAGGAAGACAGGCTAAGAGGCACTTTGACGCAACTCAAAAGAAGCTTGAATGGAGGATCTCGGGTTCATCGAGTTAGATCTGGACTTTATCCAACCCGAATGCGATTGACGCGCCCGCGTTTACTTTTTTTTCGCCTGTCTTCAATGTAGCACAGAGAACAAAAGGCACGCGCGTCCCCTCAACATACCCTCACGATCATTGGTAGGGAACAAAAGTATTTGAATATAAGCCGAAGAATCAACCAGTAAGATGCAAAACAATTATGATTAACCTGAAGATCGTCAATTTCATTCCACCCAATAGCATTCGAGTGGTATCTGTAGCACTGCACGATGTCACCTCGGAAGCACAAGATGTGCCTTGGCTATGCAGCCGTTATCACACCTCTCTAGTCCACATCCTCCTTAGCAGCTCTAGTCTTCATTTTAGCTGAGCGAGATACGTAATGCCTAACGGAATGACTCGCCATAAGCCAGGAAATATTTTGCGTACCATTCGTGATTCGGTAAACCTTGTAATCCATTCTAGGAAATGTATAGACCATGTGCAAACCCGTGAAGATCGCGAGTCATGGCATGCACTTTTTTTCGACTGCTTGCTTCCGTGGTGCAATAAATAGACTTGCTTTTTTCCAAAATAATTTACAGTCCATTGAGTCCAAGGTAATTAAAGGCCTCCGGAGACATTTCTTACTGGCTAGTTGCCGCAGAAATAAGTAGTCCCCCCTGTCTGTCCCAAAGATTCGAGCCGGGAATACCAGGATTCGGCTGAAAGTTTTTTGGGAACAGGACTAATTTTTCCGGGAATACTCAATGCACTGAATGCACAAGTAAGGAGAGAAATAAACAGGAATAAAAAAAAAGCGCTAAACGCGCTCGCTGATTTGATGTCGAAGCGCTCCCCCGCTTCCTATGAAGTAGTAGAAGTCAATAAGGGCAGTTGATTTGGCTATGTGGATTGCCTTGTTGATGATCCTTTCATTCTAGACTGTACCATTCGTCTGATGCAGGAAATTGTACTGATCGACATCATGTGTCATCCCCATTGGTTATGGTGAAGAAGAAAAAAAAAAGAAGAATAAGACGAGCGGTTAATGGAATTTAAGTACTACATACGTACGTAGCTGGGTCTAATTGAGCGAGCGCTTACTGATATGGCATGCTCCCCCTAAGTATGAGGCTTGTAGCACCCGACAATGGGCTGCTAATTTGACTAAACGTGCAGGCCTGGGTCTCATAGCTAAACTCGACACCGGGCAAATTTACCCTTTTGAGTATCTACATCGTGTCGAGACAGAATCTGGGTAGGGCAATCGCGATATCGGGGTATTATTGTTTGACGCGTCTGCGAGCACGGAATAATGCATTGGTGAAATGTTTGATGATATATCCTAAGATCGCTATGAATATGTAGCTAATACATGCAAATGCTGCGTGATATCTATCTATGATGTAACAAGTCCGGAATCAGATCCGACTTTGAAGACCAGCTTCAACTTTCCCGCTATGACGGGCGTGCCATAATATGTGTACACTTGGTGCGAAAAATGAAAAAGAGACATAAGAAAGGGGTATGTAGGAAACTCAGAAAGCAGAAACGTCAACGTAACGGACCGCCCATTGCTGCATGAGATGAATACTAGTTCGTCAATAAAAGCTCCCGAACCTCCCAGTCATAACGTTGGTAAGGACTCGTCAAAAACGGTCCCAGTCACAGGGAATATAATGGCGTGCTATCAAAGCTCAATACCTGTACAAACGCTGTCGTCTGCTGTCGTTCGCTGTCACGAAGGAAATTGCTGAGCGTACTGAAGTGCAAGCGCCGAAGACCCGTGTTTTCCAGTCTTCACTCTAGGCTTTCGATCTCGACACCCATCTTTCTGGTGTCTAAAGACATGAATTAGCGCACTTTGTCTCTGATATGAAAGAACTTGGGAAATCTACCTGTGCATAGTATCAAGTCTACTATATTGTCGCCCACATATTTCACACGTGAACCTTTTCTCCCCGTCATGAATCCTCTGTCAAGCGTGGTCAGTAAAGTTGTAAGCATAGCATTGGTGATGTAGGATAGACGCACTGTTGAGTAATGTCGCTTCAAGTCTGTTTTCCGGCCAAAGGTCTTCCCGCAGCTACTGCAAGAATGCGCCTGTCTATTGCCTGGATTATGGCGCTTTACATGCTCCCGGCAGTTGGAACGTCGCGTGAAAACCTTGTCACAAAGCGGGCAACGTAATTCGGGGTCCAACTCAGCTAGGGCCTGGCCTCGACTAGCCGATTTCTCCCTGCGGCTTGATCCGATCTCTGTTGCAGAAGTCATGGGGGAAACAGATCCATAGTAGGACCTTTCTTGACTGGTTACCGAACTAGATGTTTCGGTTTCATGTGAGGGTGATCGCTCAAGAGATTCAAAATGCGTTCTTGAGACAGAACTGACGTTCTTGCTACCCGTCCTCTTATTGTTCTGCGCATTCTCGTCCGAGAGTATCGGTGAGGGCCACGTGTTTTCTGATGGACTGGGATGTTGTGTTCTTTCAGGTGTTCCGATGTGGGATTGAGGTGTCATCGGCCACCTCTTTGAAGCAATCTGCGCAAAGTCTTGGTGGCTATTCTGATCGACACCATAGCCTGGCTGATAGTAGAGCGCTTGGACCTGCCCGCTACTCGTGAAAATCGGATATTGCATCGTAGCCGAGTTGATCATGGGAGGGACTGTGTATTGTGGCTCTTGGTAGTAAGTCAGCCCACTGTAGTCCGGTGCGCTCACTGCAGTACTGTAGCAAGCCGTTGTGCCCGGTATGGATTGATCTTGCCAGCCGTGCGCGGAAACCGAAGGTGTGAGTGGGAGACCATGGGCCATCTCATAAGGAAATGCTGATTGATGCGCATAGTCTCGTGGTTCTGCTTTGACTTGCACCGAGTCAGGCGATGTCATGTAGGGGTCGTTGAAGCCGAACATGCTCGCAGAGGTCTGCCGCCCTCGCTGGCCAGCGGCAGCCGATCGCTTCGCAGAGTCATGCATTATGTCGGAATCAGCGAATTGGCCGCAAGATTTTGAAGGCACCTCGTTGGTGGCGTATATTGAGCGAGGGAAAGAAAAAAAATAACAGTCGAGAAAGACGGTATGGAATTGCGCAGCTAAAGTGTTCGATAGTCGTGTTTGCGATATCAAGTCGTTGAAGAATGGATGAAGTGATCCGAGTGCCAAACAATCTATATTTATAAGTAAAGTTGAGCTAAAATGATGAGGTGCAAGACGAAAGGCGGGATCCAGGGTTGGAATTATATGGCACTTGCAGCAGTAGCAACAGGTGACGACGCCCTGGATAATTAGACTGGTGCATGTCCAACTGATGGTGCCATTGCAAGGGCTAGCAGTGAGTCAAAAAGTGCAGCATGACAGCGTACACACAAGGCAGACTCTGCATGAAGGAGGTTTTGCTGAGTTTAGGCGTTACTCTTGCATCGGTCAAATAGGCGCGACTGGTACATTTGGTGCCATGCAGGATGGGCTGGAGCGGTGCGATGTGGCAGCAGCAGTACGTATCGGCACTAGAGCATTTTCCAGCGGGTCCTGGAGGGAGGGGACAGGGCTGGAGTGTCGATGAACGCACAGAACTGGACTAAAACAGAGGGGTATGATGAAGATATGTGCAGTGGGAGAAAAAAGAGCGTCAGCTCAGGGCCACATCCAGGATCAAGGGGGGGGCGAGTGGGAGCCAACAGATTGTTGTCGAAAGGCTTGAAATGGGCAGCTCACGGCGGGCGGAAACACCTGTCGAGCAGGGCAGCGACGGGGTGTGACTCTCATTTTCGAAGGCTTCTTGAAGCAGTTTAGTCCGGACCCGACAGTCTGGATAGACTAGTTAAACGAGGCGGCTGTGTGTCTGAATGGCAGAGATTGTCGTGCTGGACTGCCAGCGTGCATCACTAGTCACTGCCCGGAGGAATGAGTGCAATGAGACGCTTCTGTTCATACACTGATAGGTCGAGCTGAGCATATGAAGGTGTGCCACTTTCCTAAGCTGGCTCTAGCCTGCTGTTGGCCATTCGGCGCTAGAGAAGAGACGAAAAAGAAAGAAAAAAAGAGGATCGAGGGGAGAAGACAAATTAAAAAAGAAGCAAAGAGCGAAGATCTACGCGGGAGTCATGAAGAATATCAAGGAAGTGAACAAGGAGGTTGAGGTTGAGTCGTTGGTTTAGTCGACTTTTTTTGTATGCGCTTAAGCTACGGCATGGAAGGAAGGAGGGACGTGACCCTAACCCGCATTCCAGTCGTGCCTTCCCCATTTGTTCCGTAGCTTCTTTCCGTCTACCAGAGCATGCTTTTATCGCTTTCTTTTCGGAAACAACCAATATACTCTCATGCCACACCTGAGACGCTTCGAAATTCAAACACGTTTTGAGGTTGGGTACTTCCTGACAAACTGAGAGACACTGCGTTGCGATACGTCACAGCCGGCGTGGAAATTAGCGCTTCCCCTCCTCGTCCCAGCTGCTCAGTCACCAGTCAACCTATCCCCCAGTCTGCAGCACCATGCCCCTCCGGGTCAGTTCTCTTTCCGACTTTATTACCGTTCCTTATTCCCTGACGTTGCCTCTAGACTCACGCTAATACGTGGTGGTAGTAGGCCGATGCATGGGCTCAGGAAACACGCATTAACATCCTGGTCTCGGTGTAATGACTTGAATTCTTGGGATACGGAAGCATGGAGCAAGCCTTTTGAGTGCATTACTCCATGTGTACAGAGCATACAATACACAGATCTCGTAACGAAGCTCTCTACGCGGTTGACCTTTCTTAAGCCAGTCCGTTTAACAATTTTACCAAAGCGTTCTCGATGGGCGCGAACAGGCACGACCCACACGGCGCGGAACGGTCGCTCGATCGCAGTGTGACGGTCCCTACGAGCGCCCAATAGGCGTGCTGCCGGGACCCCGGAGGCTATTGCCGGCCACGAAGGAACAAATCTTGGAATGGAGTTTAGTGCAGATTGGCGATAGCGCAGCCGACGAAGGAGGGTCTTTGCAAAAACTCTCTTCGGCCAAGTCGTATCTTGACTGGTTATACTGATGCGATCAAAGATCAAAGTTCAGCAGAAAAGATTAACTTCAATGCGGAATTTACTCGGACGGCGTACTACGTTGTCTGCAAATACCAGTTAACCGATTGGATTGGTACAATTGGATCATTTATGCCAGCGGAACAAGGCCAGCCATCGCTACACATCATACATCATACATCAGCAAAAAGCACTTTAACCGGCGGCAGCTAATGATTCCGAAAAGTCAATCAAGGGTCTGATCTTCAAGTAGCGGCCGCGCTGGCTGAACAGTTGATAGACACTAAGCCGTGGGTGAGTCATGGTTCGAGCGCAATCGGTCCATCAATATCATGTCTCACACGCACTCTGGCCGCAATTGATGGAGGCAAGCTCGGTCATTGCAATCTCTAATCAAGGAGAAGACAGACATTGACGCGAGGCTCACTCCTACAAGAGCTGTCTGAACTGTCCACAATGGCGAATCAAAGCAGAAACAACCTGCAAAGGAAAATTCCATAGTTTCTGGTCCACCAATTGACCCCGTACGCTTTAAACTCGTCCGGCGGTTGCATTCGGTAAGAGCGCTTCGCCTCACCAAGTGTGGGACAGTAAGAAGACTACAAGTACGACAAACTTTTGTTCTTCTCACCAACGTGACCGAAAGGATATGCGACTTTCCAGTTGCTCAATGTTTGTGCCAAAGCAAAGTGCCACGATGTGCTTGATGGGCTAGTCCGGCAACACGCGCTAATCCACAACGAGATGCGGGACTCAAAGAACTAATTTAGACTGCTTTAAAAACTTGCATCGACAGCCAATCGATTCTGGAAAAGCCTCAAAAACTTGACACCGGACAAGTAACAGCCACACTTTACATTGTGAATGATGTACTGACAACCAACCGATTGAGCCACCTGAAAATCACTTCAAAGGGTCTCTACTTCAATTTCAAGAAGGCGGTGCCATGAAAAGCATTGCCGAGATGTGTCGGGGCCGCCGTCATGATAAGCGCTGCGCGAGATATCTGAACACAAATATAGTGGTTCATCGATATCTCCTGCAGTGCGCATGGATCACGAGGTTACCAGTGGACGTGGATAAGGTACAAGGATCAGCAAAGGATGCCCTCGTCTAGACCGCCTTATTTTTAGTCCAGGTACGAATGCTCGACACAGCCTTGATAAACGTCCTGACTACCGATCGACAATTAGCTTCAAAGTGATATCATCCGCTAGCGTTCAGCACGTTACTGAGACATGGGGGCTGTGTCAGACGGCAGAAGACGCAAAGAAGGTTCTTCGAAACAGGGTTCAAGCTGAGAAAAGATAGTGCCATTATCAGACCGCATCAACTCCATGTTTCATGCAGACCCTGAGGTGGAGGACAGCTAAATCCAGCGGTGTCCTCAGTTGCCCCTGAAGCTGAATATAGCACACCTATCGGTGAAGCCGGGACGAAATTTCAGCTGCAACAATCCTGAGGTGAACCCTGTGCTATGTACATACACGCCAGATTGATCCTTACGCTATGAAGTCTGGCCCTAGAATGATGAAAGAAACATGCATTGATCAGCCAAGGCAGACTCATAACTCCCAGTGACTCACTGGAAATGACAGTCATGCTATCAATTCGACCATCTGGACCTCGAGGCTCTAATTCCCCTAAGTCGAATCATAGCAGAATGGAGCATGCCATTGACTAACCCCAAGAGTCCTCTGTGAGTCATTTCCAAAATTTTCAGATTCTCATATCAATTTGACTAGTTGGGCCATCTCTCTCGAGGCCTTAATTCAATATCTCTGATACACAAGGACAAATGGCACAAGGAGACTGCGGAGGTTATTGGCTCGTTTTGATCGTTTCACGCAATCTCTAACAGGTAACTTGATGATAAATATAGGGAGTAATACTTTCTAAAAATCAGGGCTCATTTGAACAAATATTGTCTTTTTATCGAGACTCTTGAGATAATGCCATCGTTCTTGTTCCTCGATCCTCGCTCAAGTGTGCAGGGTATTGTATGTTTCAGTCTTTACGGGCAAAAACCCTTGGTTGTGATAGTCTTCTGAGGCTTGATGATATGACTTAAATCAATGCTATGAATATGTCTGTCTCAACCAAAAATCCAATGTCACTCGCCTCAGAGATCACCGTCGGGGTAGATATGTCAATAGGAAGATCTTTGTCCTCGACAGTTTGAGCAATGGAGCTACACTTTGGCACCTACTCAATGTCTATCAATTTGTAGAATTAACATCAATAATAGAGTTTGCGCACAGTTATGACATTCTTTCAGTCTTTGAGCTTAGTTTCATTACAGGCTGTCCCTGAATCATGACACATCGCGATGGCATTCTAGTTGTGAATCACTTGAAGTTGACCAGGACAGGAGGAAACCGATAGATTACTACGGCTCATATGATGAAGTGACTAGATCATCAAAAAGAAGATCAATATATCTATAGAGAATATCCATCGTATCATGGGAGCAAATTTGTATGTATATACTTCGATGGGCCGGCAACCAATCAGAATGCTCGGATCGCGAACCGCAGGCAGCGCCTGACGTCTTGTCTATTCTCCACCGACGCGGAACGACCTCATGTCAATAGCAAAGACACCGTCCCCTTGAATACTGGCAACAAATCTTTACAGAGTAAAAGCTCATCAAGTGTGCTCGTACAGAAGTACTCGCTTCGCATCAAGGTTTTGGCTGTTTGAGATGATGTGTGCACACCAAATATGATCTTGACGATGACATCGATCCGCCTGTCTTACCTTCCCGACATATAACCACTGCTTTTATAAGTACTCTGCTTCCTCTCATAATGGGCCAGGGTTATTCCTTGACAACATTGTCGGCCGGCTCGGCCGGTATCGATGTCCCCGAGCTTTCTGATATGGTATACGAGAAATCTCTGGGCTCCGCGCGATTCATGAAAAGTATTAGAGCTCGGCAGCGGAATGGTCTCGCGTTTGTCAAAGTTATTATGAAACCTTATCCGAGCATGCAATTGGACCCGTACGTCAAAAAAATAACGCGTAAGTCAAGACTTTTGGGCATCTTTCTGGCCAAATACTGATTACTTGTCCAAAGGCGAAAGGGAACTGCTGGCCAGTGTCCCGAATGCTCTCGCTTATCAGCGAATTATTGAAACAGGGACTAGCGGATATTTGGTTCGCCAGTATATTCACAGCTCTTTATACGATAGACTGAGGTGAGTCCGGGTTTAGACTAAATTGACAATTCACTTGACCGACGAGTACAGTACGCGACCGTTTTTGGAAGACATAGAGAAGAAATGGATTGCATTCCAACTGCTTTGCGCACTTCGAGACTGCCACGCTCAAGAAGTTTTTCATGGAGACATCAAAACAGAAAACGTCCTCGTCACTTCTTGGAACTGGCTCTATCTATCCGACTTTTCATCATCCTTCAAGCCTACATTCCTCCCAGAAGATAACCCCGCAGATTTTTCTTTCTATTTTGATACCTCTGGTCGACGCACCTGCTATCTTGCCCCCGAAAGATTTCTGGAAGCAGGCGAAGAACCCGGAGATCGACAAGTCAATTGGGCAATGGACATTTTCAGCGTTGGCTGTGTCATCGCCGAACTCTTCCTTGAAGCTCCTATTTTCACTCTCAGCCAGCTTTACAAGTACCGAAAAGGAGAGTATAGTCCCGAACATAGCCAGCTCTCAAAAATTGAAGACTCCGATGTCAAAGACTTGATACTTCACATGATTCAAATTGATCCAGAATCCAGGTACTCCGCAGAAGAATATTTGAACTTCTGGAGACACAAAGTCTTTCCCGATTATTTCTACAGCTTCCTTCATCAGTACATGTCTCTGATAACCGAACCTGCAGCAGGGAGGGCTCAGGTAGATGCCGAAACCGGAAATTTTGGAGAATCTGATGACCGAATCGATCGACTCTATCTTGACTTTGACAAGATATCCTACTTTCTAGGGTCTACTCCAGTACCTGTCAAGGATGGATCGAAATTGACATCAGCCAACCTAATCAACCAGGTTCTACCTGTGCAGCTGGATTTACCAAACTCACAGCACGAGACTTCGAATTTGGAGCCTCAAGAGGGTGCTTTGATCTTCCTCACAGTGGTTGTCTCGAATCTAAGGAATACATCGAAAGCCTCTGCGAAAGTCAAAGCCTGCGACTTGTTATTGGCTTTTGCCGAACGACTTCCGGACGAATCGAAACTGGACCGTATACTGCCTTATGTGATGACTATGCTTAATGATCGATCCGATGTAGTCAAAGTGGCTGCGATTCGCACTCTGGCACAACTCTTATCAATAGTTCAAGTGGTATCACCAGTCAACGCATACATTTTCCCGGAGTACATCTTTCCGAGGCTGCAGCCATTTGTGCCTGACTCCTCATTCAATCCCAGTGCTATGGTCCGTGCCGCATATGCTTCTTGTATCTCCTCACTGGCGCAATCATCTCTCAGATTCTTGGATATGATTCAAGCTCTCCGGACCGATACACGGCTGCGCTCAGTCATACCAGCTGGCTCCGAAGCTGACTGGACGGAAGAAGCAACCTTTCATAATCTCTATGACGTGGCGAGAGCCGATCTTCTGGAGTATTTCGAAATCCATACCAAATCTCTCTTGACGGATAGTGATCCCTCCGTTCGTCGCGCTTTTCTAGGCTCTGTTTCAAGTCTATGTGTCTTCTTCGGCAGTGCAAAGATCAACGAGGTCATTCTGAGCCATTTGAATACTTACCTCAATGACAAAGACTGGATCTTAAAGTGTGCATTTTTTGAAGCTGTCGTTGGGGTTGCTGCTTATATTGGAAGCACAAGTCTCGAGGAATTCATCTTGCCCTTGATGGTCCCGTCGCTCACCGACACTGAGGACTTTGTGGTTGAACGGGTGATACGATCCATGGCAGCCATGGCAGATTTGGGCCTGTTTCAACGGTCAACGACTTGGGAGCTGCTCAATATAGTTGTGCGGTTCTTTGCGCATCCAAGCATCTGGATCAGGGAAGCCTCTGTTTACTTTGTCGTCACATGCTCCAAGTATCTATCATTTGCAGACAAGCATTCCATACTCACACCACTTATACGACCATTTTTAAAAACCAACATCATCACCGTGACGGAGGGTGAAATACTTGATGCTCTCAAACGCCCCTTACCAAGAGGTATATACGACATGGCTATAATATGGGCTCAAAAGACAGAAAAGGGCAATTTCTGGAAGGCGGCTAGCCGAGAGAGCACTTTTAGTCTGACTGGCAGCGACGCCATTATCGGTAAAGGCTTTCCGAAGAACGTATCTCTTACCGCAATATCGAAGAATGAAGAAGATTCACAGTGGATATTAAGACTGAAGAACCTTGGTATGACACCAGAAGATGAATTCAAGGTGCTCGTGCTGCGAGAATACCTATGGAGGGTTGCTATGAAATCGCGCAAGACATCTGATGCGACGGAGCCGACCCCATTGAACGACATTTTGAGTCTCACGCAATATGGAATTACACCCCAGACCGTATTCTTTGACAAGAATCAGGACGTCAAACAGCGAAAGGTGTCAGCGGATAACGTGTCTACAAATCAAGAGCCGAGATCTCACACAATAGCTGACGCACTTCTTGATGCGTCGACGAATGTTGATTCAGCAGCACGGCGAAAACATCAGCGATCGGCAACGCAACGACCGAAAGATAGCAACCCAGCACGAAGGAGTTTGGCGATCGCGGGAGGCATGAGAGCCGACTCTGAGGCAGCTTCTACTTCATCTTCACCGACAACTCAGCCAGCCTCGCAGGATTCATCGGCTCCGAACTCGGATATAGAGCGAGCGACTACCAAAAATCCCGCGGAAGCGGACAGGGCATCGGATCGGAGTAGCGTCATGACGGAAACTGGCTCACTATCACGGATCAACTCCTTGAACAGAATTGAAAAGAAGACCAGTGCTATCAATCTACTGAATCGCAAAGAAACGGCCAAAGCTTTTGCTGAGACTAGCATGAACTCGATAAATGCATTTGGAAAAGTGGATGTACATTCTCAGCAGGCGAGAGCACCTGGATCGCCGTTGGCGATGGCAAAGGACTTGAATCCAGTTCAGCAGCCAGTGACACAGCGATACCGTGCCGGACATTCGTACAAGGGTCGTGACCCTCGAATTCTGAGGCTGCTAGATGATGTGTTTGCCGAAAACTACCCCACGGATCTTTTTGATCTCGGTCCATATGTCAAGGAGATTGATTTGCGGCGTCCAATCCGAAGAGCTAGTGGCGAAGAAAGTGATAATCCCTGGAGGCCTGAAGGTGTGCTTGTTGCTTTGTTTGGTGAACATACCGGACCGATCAATCGGGTAGTAGCTGCGCCAGACCATGCGTTCTTTGTGACCGCCTCCGATGACGGCACAGTCAAAATCTGGGATACAACGCGGTTAGAAAAGAACTTGACTCCCAGATCGCGACAAACCCATCGGCATGCTCCCGGGACAAAGGTGAAGTGCTTGACGTTCGTCGAAAATACCTATACATTTGTTAGTGCTGCAACGGACGGTAGCATCCACGCTGTAAAGGTTGACTACCAGAGCGTCAACGAAACAGTACGATACGGGAAACTGCAGGTAGTCCGACAGTATCAGCTACCAGTAGGAGAAGACGGTTCGGCTGAGTACGCGACATGGATAGAACACTACCGCTCCGAAGCTCAGTCGACGTTGCTCATCGCCACCAACACATGTCGCATCCTGGCACTTGATATGAAGACCATGTTGCCACTGTATTCATTACAGAATCCCGTTCACCATGGCACGCCGAAAGTGTTTTGTTCCGACCGTAAACACAGTTGGCTTATAATTGGCACATCGCATGGCATATTGGACCTGTGGGACTTACGATTTAGAGTGAGGCTGAAAGCGTGGGGTCTTCCAGGAGGCACGGCGATACACAGACTGCAAATTCACCCGACCAAAGGTCGTGGTCGCTGGGTCTGCGTGGCTGGGGGAAGTGTACATGGCAGTGAAGTCACGGTTTGGGACGTGGAAAAAGTTCAGTGCCGAGAAGTTTACAGAGCAGCATCGGCATCGACTGTTGGAAACAGCCCGTCAACACCAAACGGAACTCCTAGTAGTCATCGAACGTCGGTAGTCAATACCTTGGCTGCAATGAACACTGTCACCAAAAGCTACGAACCATGGCGAGTAGATGAGGACCGGCCTGAAAGCATGCTTAGTCGTTTCGCCAATACATCTACGGCAGGAATTGAGCCGAACGCAGTATCAGCGGCGTCTCCGGGCGTAGGTGATCCCAACGGTATCTGTGCCCTGCAGGTAGGCTACGACATGCCAGCCGATGGTAAGGAAAGTACTAAATGCGGTTTTGCGATCTCCGCCGGATCAGACCGCAAGGTACGATTCTGGGATCTCGTTCGACCCGAGCTATCAAGCATCGTCAGCGGCTTGGACGCTTCTTCCGCTGAGGCCGGCATAGCCGCCAAACCGCGCTACGAGACTGTGCAACCAACGACAAGTCTCACGGTCACGACGGAACAGTTCCCCAACCTCGCCAAAACAACTGGGAGTAGCGCCGGCGGACGGAGCGGAACTTCATCGTCTGCCAAGAAGGGCCATAGTGCGAGCGCATCGCGTCCGCCGCGTAGTACAGTGATCAGTCTGCAACAGCAGCAGTTATTGAAGAGTCATCTAGACTCGATTCTGGACGTAGCCATTCTCAGGGCGCCGTATGGGATGACTGTGAGCGTGGATCGGGCTGGGATGGTATATGTGTTTCAATAATGTATTCGAGGTTGAGTAACAAGCATAGACTAATCAATACGCATAGAAGAGCTGTTTGAGAAGGCTGGTACTTTAAAAAAATAAATATAGATGACTTGCTTATGGGGGGTTGTCATACTCGAAGTAGGGTTAAAGACAGAGAGGGTAATGCAAAAACATGACAAGAAAAACCTTACGGGTTGAACTCTCGCTGACTTGATCAAAAGAACTGTCGAAAACCGGAGCAAAAATGTCACGTATTTCTACACCATGTCAAAAACAGTAGTTCAACCACCAGACTAAGACGCTGTTGTACTTGTATCGTGTGTACTCGGCACTTGAGGTTAGGTGTACGTATATTCAAGTGATCATCGCTACTTGCTGCACTTTTCACAGTGGTATTATTGACGAGAATTGATTTAGTATTGTGATGGAAGAAAAGGACATACGGACCGGTGATGGATGACTCGTTGAAACGAAACTCACAGGCTCACACCGCCTGACTAGACATCCGAATCTTCGAGAAATGTTGTACGTCCTACATAAATTCCGCGGATAAAAACCCCTTGCCACATGCCAGTTTGGGTTCCGTCCGAGTCATTGAATTTTCGTAAAGTAGCCCCTCGCTACTAGTACTGCACCATGCACATGTCATGTATGTACTGCGGCATACTAATACTAGATGCATGCCCGGCGATGGATGCATCGAGTTTGTGATGAATCTTATCTGCTAGGGGGTGAGTGATGGGACGTGTATGGAATCCAGAGCGGAAGGCTTCGATGCATCGCGTCGACGGCAGTTTTCTCCAAGGATAAGGATATGAGGTGTTCTATCGCTCCGAGGACTTTTTCTACTCTCCGTGCTAAGGTATATTTACCGTTATCACGTTTTTTCCCGCTGCGAATATGTCTTTCGGCCGTGTTCAGTTGTAGCCCCTGGCTCAAGTGTGTACCAATCACCCCGCAACTCAGGTAGGATCGAGTATCTCCTCGAGTTCGCAACTTCGCCTAGCCAGGTACCAGCCGCACTTGTACGACAGGATCAAGAAGTACGCACCCCATCGACGACTAGACCGTCGATCCTTTCTGTTGGAGGACAGCTATGGTGGGACCGGGACGGACCTTTTTCTTGATCTGAGAGAGTAAGACTATGGATCTGCTAGACGGATCTTGAATTCGTACATTTACTTTTTATGTCTGCTTGTACTACGTAGTATAAGGGTTTCAACTGAGAATTAACTTTGTAACGTATCCGTGCCAGCAAATACGTACTGGCAAACAGACATTGAAGGTCTTTTTTTCTCCGGGGGTGACAGGCCAATCGAGTCCGTGGCTGAGCTCTAGCGGGGCCGGAAAGCCGGGAGCTTGGCGCGCTGCATTCATGGTTCGCTGGATACGTAAGAATACTGGAAAATACATAGTATGGCCGTGGTACATAGTACGTTTCGGCGGGCACGCACTACGGCTGGKGCTAATATTTTAGCCTGCTATCTGAAACACTGCAGGGACTCCTCGTATCTTGTCCGTATGTACTACTACTACTACTACTACTACTACTATGTAAGAGTTTGCATCGATCGTTGAGAGACTCTTGTTGGCTATGTATGATTTCTTGATTTTGTTTGCGATTGCAGTTGTTCCTGCAATTCGATGCATCTCATCTACGGCCAAATAGTGCGTAATAGCAAGGAAGTGCCACCTTGTGCGACCTACAGCCCTGGTCGAGACAACAACATTGTGTCTGTTCTGCATCTGCATGCGAAGGGATACCTCGCTGAGAGCTCTGCATGGCCGAAAAGAGATTGAAATCGACAGTCGAAATCGAAACAACCGAATGTACTCATCGATCCGCTTGAGTCAAGAGCATCTAACGTGTCGTCCCAAGTCGAGTTCAGTCTCGTCTCAGTCGTCTCGTCGTCTTCTCGGGTCAACTAGAGTAGTCCTGCGGGACTAAAGACGCTACTCTCGGCTACTGCAGCGCCAAGTGGGCTGCCCTGCCGTCTGCCAATCAGCAACCCTAACCCCTGAGCAATCAGCGCGCCTCCTTTGTCCGCGCCCACTAACGCTAGACCTATGCAGGCAGTCTTAGCTGGCACCTTTTAATGAGCAAGACTCCCAAGCGCATGGCCATTGGCTGCTTCCTCAACAGTTCACACGCTAGTGTAGCAATTTGGGCTAAGCTGCCAAAGTGCCAAAGGTGAAAGGTCTCCCTCAGGTACCAGTCCCGCTTTCAGTCTCGGTCGGCTCTTGTTCTCTGGCACTGACCCCGTACCACTTACTCCCTACTCGGTCTGTCTTCGTGCTCTGCTTCTCATCATTTCTCCTTCTCTTCCTTTGCTGTATGGAGTATCCGTTCCCTACATAGTGCACAGGATAGACAGACCGACTCTGTCCCTCGTGGTGTGCCTCGCTCCTCACCCATTGATATTGATACCGCCATCATTTTTCTCTGCTCCTCTCGCAGACCCGAGACTCATCCAGGAGATGTGTGTATAGCCTCACGCTGGCTGTGAAATAGGTTGCCCCCTTTCGTTGGAGCGTCTACTGGATCTTGTCAGAAATCAAAAAAAGTCCCCGATTTGAGATCACCTTCATTTCTTGTCTCCCGAATCACCGACTACGACTGCCACTCTTTCTCCTATTCAATTAACACAACCAATGCAAAATGGCTCCCTCACTGAGAGATCACTCATCCTTCGTCCGCCCGTCCACTCGGGACCGGCCCGTGACTAGAGACCAAGCCGACAATTCTCTTGTTATTCCCAGTCGCACTTCATCTTTACACTCTCGTATCACCCAGCCAATTCCCTCGACTTTGAACCTGAAGCCCGCACAGCGCACACCCAAGACTTTGACCCATGCCTATATGGTCTGTGGTGTTGGCCGAGAGCCATCCCAATGGGTCAAGGCGCCTGCACCGATTCAGGGGAAAATCCAGCACATGAAGGGCGCCGTTGGCCAGTTCTGGTTGCCCGAGATCCTTGGTAGCAGCCCGCGGTTGGAGCAGGATAATGAGATTGCGCGGTCTTTGCACGCCGCCATGAGGGTAAGATGCCTCGTCTCGTGAGCAATGTGAAATTGATGATATATTCTAATCCTGATAGGCATGCTTTCCCCATGATGTTGAAATTTGCACTGGCAAATCACAGCCCCACTGCGTCCACCACTCATTTGTTCTGCAGCAGGACTCATCACACACCCTGTACGGTATTGCACTGCGTGTCTGGTCTCGCGCCGACGAGAAGCGTGCCGAAACCATCCGCGACCTACGCAAGAAGACCGAGTCCGACTACTATGACAACCCCGACGAGACCTACTGGATTCCTTACTGCTTGAGTTTCCTGTCTCGTTATCCTCTTTATGATCTTTTAGGAGATTACCTTCGTGGCATGTGGATTCACTGGAACAAAGCCACCAACCTGTTCCATGCGGAAGAAGTCTCTCGTATCCTCAGTTTCCCAGCTCCGCGCCTAAACGACTTGGTCCGAATTGATATGAAGGATTACGCACTATGCTATCAGTTCCCTTCCTCTCCGACCGGGTTCCAGAACTTTTCCATGTGGCCGCTCTTCAACTGTCTCTCCATTCCCAACATCGTAGGCGTTATCGAGGCAGCTGTTTCCCCAACTCGCCGGATCATCTTCGTCAGTCACTACCCCGCCATGCTCACCATCGCCGCTGAGACTATTCGATTCTGCGTTCGTGTATATGAGTGGAGTGGTCTTTATGTTCCTGTGGTGCATGCCCGTCATGCCAAGGAGCTCGTCGAGGAGCCCGGTCCTTACATTCTCGGTATCTCTCCTGAGTGCCGTTCCTTGTTTACCGCACCATCGGACGCTTTGGTTGTCGACCTTGACCGAAACTTCGTCCTCACCTCCAGCCCACCCAACGTCCTTTCCCCGGGCCAGCGTACCAAATTCATCAACCGTCTGACACAAGCCTTGAACGGTGAAGTCACCCCGTCCGGCGTACCACAGCATTTGCGTTCTGCGTATGGCGGTGGCAAGCTGATCCCCGCCGGGCAGATCATCGTGATGAAGGGTGAAGTGGAGAGTGTTCAGGATCCTGCTTGGTGGAACCAAGATGCGATCATGAGCGTCACCGATCACGTCTGCGAGAAACTTGTAAGTCTTCTGATACTTGTGGTTTTTGGTACATGCTAACTAGTATAGGGACGCAACACGGGTATGAAGGCCATTTTCGGTGGCTCCGTCAAGAAGCCACTCATGACCAAGGTGTCGATGAGACACTTGAACGAGATTGTCCGCGAGCGCAACCAATACTCTCGCGATACCGTGGAAGCCTGGCAGGATTTCATCAACCTCAAGGGACGCATGGACACCGAGCTATCCAAGGTCACCAAGCGCAACAATTTCTTGGTCGAAGAGTTGGAGACTTGGAAGCAGCAGGTATGGTTCGACTTGATCTCACTTTCATGCTCAGAACTGACAATTTTTAGTTCCTCAAATTCCAAGCTTTTGCTGAGCAGCTTACCAAGGAGACCTCCGAGCTCAAGGTCAAGATTGAAGGACACAAGCGTGAGAACCGCCGTCTCACTACCCTCATCGACACACAAAAGGATGACATTACCCGTCTTACTCTTCGTCTTTCCGGCACTGAGAAGCAACGTGATGATGCCTTGGAGGCATTGGTTCTTCAGCAAGAAATCGCCGAGGAGCTTGAGCGCGAGCGTAAGCGCAACCAGAAGGAGCTCTCAGCTATGGAGCACCGTACCTCGACTCTCACTCGTCAACGTGATGAGGCTCAGAGGATTGTGGTGCACTTGCGCAGCTTGATCGATGGCCAGACCCACCACATGGAACACATCATTCGAAACCTCGCCAGCTCTACTGACCTTGGTGAATACATCGACCAGGCCCTAGAGAACTCAGCCCAAGAGTCCACTTCAACATCATCGCCCGCACGGTCAATGACTGAAAGTCCCAAGTCTATGAAACGCCTATCCCGACCTGGCTCTCGCGTTCGTCTCTCTGGTGCATTCAACAGCCGCTCCAGCAGTGCAAGCGATAACATTAGCCCTGAGATGGACTCTGTTATGGACAAGGCACAACGACGCCTCTCTCAGATGAGCATGCCTGATGTGGCTGACCGCTATCTGAAGGACAAGACCGATGCTATTGCGGCTATCATTCGCAACATCAGTGAGCAGTGTGCTGCTGCCGTCGAGGGATTGCACCTTGCTCAAGATGCTGAGAACGAGGAGGCAGCCAAGGACGAGACTCACCTTGCGCCTTCTAACTCTGGCACCCGTGAAGAAGGCAGTGAAGCCGGCGAGAGCGAGAGCGGATACCTCCACGCCGACAACCGTGTCTCCAGCATTCCACCAACACCAGATCTCGTGCACAACCGTTCTAGCACGTCCATGTCGATGGTCAGCACATCAACCATTGCGGAGCGTTCCAGCCAGCAGTACAACCCTGGAGAAATTCCCACCAAGATTGTGGAAGACGAAGATGAGCACCTCCACGAGACGGAAGGCTTCGTTGACCCCAATGAAACCCCCACAGTCTCCAAGAAGCCCAGTCAAGGCATGATCAATGCCCCGGCCTCACGTGTCATTTCTTGAAGCGACTCAAAGCTCAAGTTGTACTCGAAGAGAACGAATAACGCGATCGCAGTGGCAACCTCGTGGTAGTTGCAATTTTCTAGCTACTTTTCCAGGCGTAGACGGTTTTTGCTCTAGCTTTGTCTCCTCTATTTCCTTTCCATCTTCTCTTCATTTCGTGTTACATCTCTTTTTCTATTTATTCCCCACAGAAAGTCCTTGTTGACTTTTTCAGGTTTTGTATTTTGATGCCAGAGTTTGAAGAATACATTGTGGATTATTCTTCGACTGATTCTGACGATGGCCATTGCCAGATATTCCTTTGCCGTCTGTCTACCTATTACCTCTTTTCCCTCTCCCCGCTGTGTATATGTGTCCGCATGCGTTCCTCAAGCGACATGTCCTTTTCTGTACAGAACCTCCTCCTTGAACTCAGCTGCACGAGTGTAGGCCAATGCTGTTGCAGTTTATAGGCGATACAGGATTTATGTATCGCAGTGTTTGTCAAAATGTCTGTTTCTATCTTCAACTTTTCAGGCGCCTAGTGCCTTGTCTTGACTGCGTGTCAAATCTCATATGTGTATGTATTTATTGAAGTCGAGGGACCAATTTGAATGAAACTTCTGAGGATGTTTACCATTTACATTCTTGTATCTTAATTGTGGTAGTGAGATGGAAAAATACGTACCCCATATTCTAGAAGTCTAGCCAAGGATTAACCTTAAGCAAGGTCCGAATAATACCTCGGTTCCCCGCAAGATACCCGCTTAATTAAGCCCGGAGATCCTTTGTTTGGGCTCGCCCAATGTAACATCCATCGATCGGATGATCTGGCTGATTTAGCAATTTAAAAACACCTTTCGATATATTCTTATCTCTTATTTTATAATATTTGCATTCATCCGGAACAGTATATCTTCTTTACTTTCCTGGCATCAACAGCTAGGTTGGGAGTACTCAAATGACGTCGTCTGCTAAACGGCGCCTGCAAGCGCTCAGCCAGCAGCTTGTCGAAGGGATTCCGGATGCTGGCACATTTGAGGGAATTCCACGGATTCGTGCTGTGGCTGGAGACTCTGTTGGACAGTGAGTTCTCCTCGGGTTTTGCTTTAGAAGCTACAAGAAGATACTGATCAGTCAATTGACTAGACGGGTTAAGGACAAGGTTGTTATTGTGACTGGTGCGCTTGGCCATCAAAAGTTCGGTTCGCGACTCTTTTTACTGACTATATATTGTTAGGAGCAAATTCCCCCATCGGAATCGGACGAGCAAGTGCCCACCAATTCGCGCACAACGGGGCCAAAGCCGTCTACCTGTGCGACTACGACGATACCTACCTCCCTGTTCACAAACGGGAAATCGAATCCTTGTACCCGGATGTTGAGGTACAGATTCGCCAATTCGATGCGGGAGATGCGCCTTCCGTAAAAGCCGTAGTTGATGACGCAATTACTCGTTATGGGCGGTTGGATATTATGTTTGCCAATGCGGGTGTTGTTGGGTCGACGAAGCTGTTTACAGAGATTGAGCCGGAGGATTTCATGAAGACTCTCAAGACGAATACATTAGGGTGAGTCAGAACAATCCCTCACTTTGCTAAAGAAAGTTGTTCTAATGGAGACGGGCAGTGTGTTCCTCGCTGCCAAATACGCCGCTCCCGCGATGCAAATAACCTCTGCCTCAAAACCCTTCCCCTCCGGCTCCATCATCTGCACCGCCTCGGTCGCAGGCATACGCTCCAACGCCGGAGGAACGGATTACTCCGCCTCCAAAGCCGCAGTCATCAACATCGCGCAGACAACCTGCTACCAACTCGCGGGCACAGGGGTTCGAGTCAACGCAATCTGTCCCGGTGTGATCGAGACGGGCATGACAAAAGTCATGTACGACGCTGCGCGAGCGAGAGGAACGCAGGATAAGATTGGACAACTCAACCCCTTGCGCAGAGGAGCGGTGGCGGATGAGGTTGCACGTGTAGCTCTGTTTTTGGGGAGTGAGGAAAGTAGTTATATGAATGGGCAGGCTGTGACGGTTTGTGGGGGGTTGAGTGCTGGACATCCGTTTGTGCCTGGGAAGCTCGGTTGATTTGCCTGTCGTACACAGAAGCGTAGTTTGTATATATGAATCGAGCCATTTACCTGCTTATCTAAAGTAGCCAACAGAGCGATAGGACTGTGTTACCCGATTACTATGAGGCAGCAAATAACAGAAACGAAAAATATTGACGTGTTGTAAGCGGGGAAACATGTGACCTGCAGGCGGCACGTCATTTTGTGTATTTCGGCGGGAAAGAAGCGGCCAGACTCGCAGCTGCTTTTGGGCGACAACACACCTACTACCTCCTCAATCTACAACATGCTAACTGACAGGGAGAGTCTACGCGTGCATTCCTAACGTCGCTCATCCTCACTACTCTTCTCGCTCGACCTCGTGGAGTCTTTGATTCTTCTCTCGCAGCATCTCGCCATCCCTTCCCATCACATTCCTGATCCTTGAAATCTAGACGTCACACCTCTCCTCTCGACGAAGTCGTCGCTTCAGCTCTCTGACCCTTGGAAACGCTTTTTCTCAAACTGATCAACATTCGGCTCCCATGAAGTTTCACAAATCCTGCCTTCGTTCCCATTTCTGCTCCCAGTGCCTTGACCGCCAGTTGAGTCATGGCGGATCCGACATTCACGCCGCAACTACAACTACAACCACGACGCTCCTCCTCTCAAACCTCCTCCTCCTCTCACCAAAGCCAAAGGACTAATGGAAATAACAATAAAACTGCAGCCGCCGCCGTTCGCCCAAAACAGACTACGAAACGGCTCTCGGCGGTGTCCATCGTGTCCTCGAATGCAGCCACACCCGGGATCCCCGCTGATTTGACTTCGTTTCCCTCCCTTTCACCGGATAGCTCGCCTCGAGAATTGCGCGGTCAGCCTGATGTGGACTCGGTATCGGAACAGCAGCAAGACGAAGAGGAAAGTCGTCGAGAAGTGAAACGAGGTAGACAGGCGGCTCTCGAAAGGCTCACATCTTCACTATCACAAGGATCGGGTCGTCCTGCTTTATTCGACGACTCATTCTCGACATCAGAGGTACCAGGAGCATTACACCTGGTCGACACTAACCATATAGAACATTTGCTGGAAAAGAACGGTGCGGTGAAAACGGTCAGACAATTTGCGCGCGATCTTGCAGTCAGGGATGCCGAGATTTCAAAGCTTCGACGGAGGGCTGATGCTCGAGAACGGGAGCTGAAACGCATGCTTCGAGATGTCGGGGTATCTAGTCAGGATATTGAAAGGCGTCTATATGACATGGAGAATCCCTCGTCGAAGGATACATCGCCTGGGGAGTCGGACGGTATTCATAAGCTGGTTACGAAGTCTAGTGTTGGAAATCTTATGGGCCAGGCCATGCTAGACCCTGTCGGTGAGTTTGATTCGGATGATACAGATCTGCAAGCGACTCTCCGACCACATCGAAACGATAGCGACGCGAAGTCGGGATCCTCGAGTATCGAATCCGGCACTCAGCGAAAACAGGGGACTGTCCGTATGCTGCAGGACTATATCTTTGGAACCACCAATGCTAGTCGTAGGACTAGTCGGGGTAGCAGCGTGTTGACAGATGCCGACGATATTGACGAGATTGCTGGAGCTCCTCGCATTGCAACGAATAATACAGCTTCTGGGCGTCGGAAAGGTTTAGACGAGAGGCTTTTTCAACCTCCTCTGAGCCGTGCAGCTTCTCCGGCAGGAGTAAAGCTTTCAAAAGCTACAGAAACTTCCAGTCTTCATTCACGCAAATCGTCAAAATCTGTTACATCTTGGACTGTCAAGCTATTCGCAGGCGGCTCTCAGAACAAAGATACACCAGGCGGCTCCAGTGGAGATCGTAGCCGAGCATCTTCGTTAGGAGAAGAAAAGCTCAAAAATACTGCAAAAACATCAAACCTCACTGGGAAGAATGGACTTTCCGCCGTGGCTGCTTTGAAGCGTATCAACAGTTATAGCGGAGTCAATGGTCTTCCCAACACTTCTACAACTTCTGGCCCTAGTAGGCTAGGTCTTCAACGGCGTACCACCGGATCGAATACGCCTCAACCACCCAACGCAGACCGCAGCAACGGCACGGCAGCAACTAATCTCGGCCCTGTTGAGATGGATGCTATTCTTCCCATGGAGTCTCGACCACCAGCTTTGAGTGAACTCAACTTCAACTACCAATCAGGCGGCTTGTTGACGGATCGCTATGGCTTCATATATGACCAACGGCGGAAGAAGCGACAAAAGGAAGCTGCGTTGTTGAGAAAAACTGCCAATAGAAACAGTCTGACCGAAACCATCAACAGCCACCGCAGCGGGGACCTAGAGGAAAGTTATGATGAGGACGATCACCAGACAGGCCTCGGATTGACGATTCCAGATCAGTCAGACACACCAGTCTCGGCCGAAGAAGCTGATAACGAGGGTTTAACGGCGAAGCGCTGGCAGGACTATCTTCGTATCGCAACACGGCCAACAGAGTTATTATCTCATACTCCTTCAGCCGCACCGATTATTGGTGTCTCTACTCCCGATGAACCTCCTAAAAGAGTGGCATCTACAGTTGCTCTAGATAAAGCTGGAGCACCGTCAGTTAGTCCGAGTTCACAGCCTACAGCCTCGACTTCGGCAATTGTAGCAGACACGCCTGAATTTGCCAATATACCAGCTCGCTCACAGATGACGACCGCAATCAGTATATCCAACGAACAAGAGCCGGTCAAACTTCTGCTCGAGCAATTGACAGAGCTGCACGACGTTCTCCAACGCGAAAGAACGACCAGGTGGAATGAGTTTCTTCGTAAAGTCCGTGCTGAACGCCGCCGAGAAGGTGAAGCAGCTGCAGCGCAGGACCCTGAACGTGCGAACATGGCACTTAACATGCCCGAAGCTACTATGGCTGATGGCGAAGTTGTTGGCATTGCCGGTCTAGGCAATAAAGGCAAGGTTGGGCGGAATAAGTGGCGAGAATTCCGGTCATTAGTGCTCTCTGGAATTCCTGTCGCCCACCGCCCAAAGATCTGGGCAGAATGCAGTGGTGCTTCGGCGATGCGTATCCCTGGCTACTATGACGATCTCGTGAATATGGTTAACGTCGTTGACGTTGATCCTACTATCGTCGCTCAGATCGACATGGATATTTATCGCACGCTTACTGACAATGTGTTCTTCCGCAATGGACCTGGTGTGGCGAAGCTACGAGATGTCCTTCTAGCTTACTCACGGCGCAACCCTGAGGTTGGATACTGTCAAGGAATGAATCTCATTGCAGGCTCGCTTCTGCTTACTACACCAACGGCCGAGGATGCATTCTGGATCATGACCTCGATGATTGAGAATATCCTACCTCAGCATTATTACGACCACGGCCTTTTAGCCTCTAGAGCAGACCAACAAGTTCTACGTCAGTATATCACCGAAGTGCTTCCTCGACTTTCAGCCCATCTGGACGAACTTGGTATCGAGCTAGAGGCCTTGACGTTTCAATGGTTCTTGTCTGTGTTCACAGACTGTCTATCTGCCGAAGCTCTTTATCGTGTATGGGATGTTGTATTGTGTCTGAATGTCACAAGCACGACTCGCGAAAGAGCGGGATCAACGGCTGTTGTCAATGGCCCGAAGAAAGACCCAGAAGAAGATGCCGCAGCTGCAAGTGGTGGCGGCAGCACATTCTTGTTTCAAGTCGCCTTGGCTTTGCTGAAGCTCAACGAGCAGCAACTCTTGACAACCTGCCAGACACCTGCTGCAGTATATACATATGTCAACCATCAAATGACCAACCATGCAATCAGCATTGATGGCTTGATCCAAGCGAGCGAGGCTCTAAGGAACGTGGTTCGCAGAGAAGACGTCGTTGCGAGACGAGCTGCCGCCTTGCGATCGATGAAGAACGATGGCCACTCCTACCAAAGCTCCACCCATTCAGATGATTAAGTCATCTGCACTGACGACAAAACAATTCACTCAATACACTCCTTTTAAAAAATTCCTTTTGTATTTGCAGACTGAGGCGCAATATACCACCTTTATTCTTCCTTCATTTAGCGTCATATCATTTGCATCAGGCGGGTTCGTTCCTTTTGACGAGATGGGAAGTACATGCAAAGCATACAATGATACCCAACTCTTTTATGCTAGAATTTTTGCCTTTTTTTCGATTTTGTGCATTTGGGGGTTGTGTTTGTTGGAGTCAAAAGATTGCAGCATTTTGGGGTGCAATGTCATTACATTTAGTCTGCTTAGTCTCTCCGGTTTAGCATCAATGAGAAATAATCAAATAAGTTGTCTCCCTGATAGACTTTTCAATAATTGGCGATACGATCGATTTTTGTTGATATTAGTCACGTGACCTACATCATCAGTTCAATCGACGTCACCGACTTCAACCTACCCAGTCAACCATCTGCTCAGCTACTCAATCAGCGAAGACAGAGATTGATATCCATTTAATCGACACGAGACAATACTCGTAAGTTTTGACGATACTACTGTTTGATTGACGGATCACTGCACAGCTCAAGATGGCGTCGTCATCCAAGCCATCCAGCACCCTTCTATAGTAAGTTCTGAATACTGTCAATTCCATCCCAGTATCTGACAAGTCAACGGCAGTTCCTGCATAGCCCATGGAACCACAATATTAGCCGAGCATTCCTCCCCCGGCGCCTCGTCCACTTCCGCCTCGTCCCTCGCATCCATCATCCTCCCCAAAATCTCACACGACAAACCCCAAAAACTCACCTATACGCACGACCGCCTGTTTGTACATTACATCGCAGACTCACCCTCCGGCGGCGATTCCAAATTCTACCAAGATGGCAACAGCAAAAGCCCCATTACTAGTAGTAGTGGAGAAACAGATTCGCACTCCTCGCTCAGCTACCTGGTCGTCGCAACAGCCGAACAAGGCCGACGCATCCCCTTCGCCTTTTTGCTAGAAGCCAAACGCAAATTTCTAGCTGCCTATCCACCCTCCACAACCGATTTCGCGGCTTTACCGGCCTATGGCTGCGCCGCGTACAACTTCGAGCTTAGGGCGTTGTTGCAGCAATACAATACCGCACCGCCGGCAGACTCGCTCGCCTCTGCGCGCAGGGAGATTGACAATGTGCGGGATATCATGACAGAAAATATTGAGCGGGTGCTGGAACGAGGGGAGAGGATTGATTTGTTGGTTGATAAGACGGATAGGTTGGGAGGGAGTGCGCATGATTTCAGAATGAGGTCGAGGGGGTTGAGGAGGAAGATGTGGTGGAAGAATGTTAAGGTCATGGTTTTATTGGTTGTGGTGGTTGTGTTTTTGATTTATTTGTTCGTCGGTATGGGGTGCGGGTTGCCGGCTTGGGGGAGGTGTATTGGGAAGTGAATTATCCTCGAGTACCTACCCAGCTAGAAAGAGATGTCGAGGATAGTGTATATGTATATCAAATTTGTCTGGTGAGATAGGGAGTATTTACTTTGCATGGCGTGAAATCCAGTATCAAATTGACATGGTCCAGATGTCTTCAGTTCCTTCATTTCCTTCATGCTTTCATATTGATTTTCCTCGCGCAAAATACTATCTAGGTGCGATGCTAAGACATGTATCTCATCATCAAACCCGCGATTATCATTGAAGATTCTCAAGACGAGTCTGCAGATGAGCCAGCAACAATTGTGATTCATATTGTAGTTACTGGGTGTTCAATCTACGCCAGCCGTATACCTCATAAACCATGAAAAGTGATAGGTCAATGCGGAGATATTCTGGCGTTTCTCTCGAAGAGAAGGAAGAAAAAAAAGCAAGAGGGAAGAATGAAATGTGAAGTTTTTTCGATTTGATTCAGCTGTAGGAACGCCGGGGTTGCCAAACAACTATGACATTAGAATAGTCTCGCAGCTCCCCATGCTCGAGTCCTGATGATAGCCTATCTCACTGGATAAACCCATCGGCCACGTGATTTCTTTTTTTGTGAGACTCAAATTCGCGCCTTTTTCCCATTTCATGACCATGTAGCAGAAAAAAAAAGTATACGCACAACACACACCCTATTTCCATTCCGTCTGTTTTACCGGAACGACATGATGGACGAACAAAAAGTTGGAAGGTAGAAAAAAACTTTCAAATTTTTTCATTTCTGCCGCTTGCTAACATAAATCATGCTGAAAGAGCGGCCTTCCTGGTCTCACGACCCTTGCCAACGCGCTCCAAGAGGTTTTCACGGTCCTTGTCCAACTTAAGCTTGGTGATGACGACCTTGGAGGGGTGGATGCCGAGGGGGACGCTCTGGCCGTTGGACTTTTCGCGGACAACACGCTCAATGTGAATGGAGTACTTGAGGCGGTAGACGCTGGTGACCTTGCCCTCACGACCCTTGTTGGAGCCACGGACGATGGTGACTTCGTCGTCCTTGCGAATAGGGATGGATCGGACCTGGATAGATTGTGTTAGTCTTGTCCTTTGATACTGAAATATTCGTAGATCTTTTGTTCGTTCCATCTTTTCAACAGAAAATGTTCCGTTTAAAGTGGTGCATGTCTTGGAAAATCTCGAGGGACATCGCGGGATAAAGGACGACTCGTACATTGTGCTTTTCACGGAGCTCTTTGCTGAGAGGAGCGCTCATGATGACTCGTCGCTCGCTGGAGGGAGCGCTGAAGTGAGCCTTGCGCGACTTGCGTCGCGAGGAGGCGACGGCTGTTGTAGAGAATCTCATCAGTAACTTGACTCCAAATCGTGCTCGTCCACCACATCGAAATCGAGGAATATCCTAACATATCCCAACAACGATATGATCCACGTCGAGAATTCGCTTGATTGATTCATATACATACCGTGATATGTCTTGGTCATTTTTGCAGAGCCGGTGTCGAATGGCAAAAAGGGCTCTGTAAAAGGGTGTTGTCGTCTGCGTCGTCGTGATCGTCTGGGATCTTGAAATGTTAGCCGAAAATGTGCGCTTCGATAGTTGCTCTGTGTGCGTCACATGACTACGCTAAGCGGAGACGTGGATTGGTCGGTATAGACTCCATCGCGCTTGACTATTTTTGGGAGCGCCAAGCAATTTGTTGATGTTCCGCGTTTACATGGGACCGCGGCTGCCATTCTTAGCTATGTCAACTTTGATGCCCTCAAGTCTTGCGTTCTTGCTTCGCAAAGACCTTATCTCTGGTTTAACTATGATAGAATATAGGTAGGCAGCGCTGTGAGCGGCCAATCTTGTAGAGATAATGTCGTCATATCCCAATTACAACTCATTTCAATATCCCAACAGTCAGAACGAGCAGAACTCGAGAAGAAATCGCCAGCCTGTACAGCAACCACAGCAGCAGTCTGTGCAACCTCCCCAGGGTTATATGGGAGGTAAATATTCTTGGAACAATCAGAACGCGAACAAGTCATATTCGGATACCAACGACGGGTACTCGCGCACCCAAGATCATTCTTCGAGCTTTGCGCATACACCTGCTGCGCTCGGTAGCTACGCTCAACAAGGTACGCGCACGGATGAGAATACGCAGAGAAGTACTGGATTGAATAGCTTGGTTTACGCTTCTTCGCTTCATCAGAATACGGGCCAGTCACAGTCAAATGTTGGTACTCAAGGCTCGAATGTATCGAATCAATACCAGAGTGCGACGGGTTCGTACAGTTACCCATCTCAGTCAAATTCAGCAGCGAATACCCAGGCGACCACAACATATAATCAACAGCCACAGCAGGCCTCTAGCACTGCTTCTTGGACGTCCTCGACCTCATATACTACATACTTGAGCACTTCGGTCAATAACGATGACCTAAGACAATATCATACACAACCTGCGCATTTGTCACAACCAGAACGGCACCCATCGCCGAAAGTGGACCAGCGTGGACAGCGAAGAGCAAGAAGTTACAAAAGCCCGCCTGTTACAAATTCCTCCTCAAATGCACCTTTGAACGCGACCTCGTATTCGCAAACGTCTCACGGATATAGCTCATATACTGCCCATACTTCATCTGTGGCCAACCCCGGTCATACGGCGACCTCCACGGATACTGTGCCTACTGTCACACAAGATTATCCTCAAGTCTCAGAAACCAGAACTACCGATCAGATTTCGCCCTCAAAAGTCCAATTTATCAATCCTACTGATTTATACACCCAGCAGTATTTCCTCACACAGGAACGTGCTAGAGCAGAAGAAGTAGAGCAAATGGCGGCAGAAGAAGCTCGAAGGAAAGAAGCCGAAACTGAGGCCCAAGCTCAGGCGGAGGCTGTTGCACGGGCTGCAGAGGAAGCTTCGTCAACAAATGCGCAAGTGACGCCTACAAGCACTGCTAAAGGAAATGCAGCCAAATCTTCGACTGCAAAGAACACATCTAAAAAGAGAACATCGGCGAAGAAAAAAGCTGCCGAAAAGGATGTCGCTCCTGCAGATCCATTAGATGCAGAGAATGACGATGATATGGCTCTTGAAATGCGAATGATGCTAGAGAAGCTCCGTGGCATGCGAAGCAAGGATCCTTCATTGTTTGCTAAGCTATGGGACGACTTCAAGAAACCGGCTGCAAGTACCCACACAGCTGCAACTACAGAGCAGCCAGCCACAGGTCCGAGTCGGTCGACGACCAAACCGTCTCCATCTACCAAAACCCTCTCTACTAATACTCCCAGTAAAAAGCCCAAGAATCAGGGCCCAGGCGTGAGCCAGGAGAAAGAAATAGATGGCTTACCAGACCTGGGAAGATTTCCTGCACAGCGACGCAGAAGAACAAAGAAAAGTGATGCTGCAGAAGGTGTTGCTGCCAACGCGCAATTAGATGCTACTGCATCGGTCGCTCAAGTCAATGTCAAATCCATGCTGAACCAACACCATCAGCAATCTCCCGCGCCCGTCTCCGCACCCGTCACCAAAAATGCAGCCGCAAATACGCAGCAGAAAGCATCAACTGCAGCTCCCTCAGCATCCAAGCTTAAGGCAACGCCAGCACAAGAGGCTACCTGGCCAGCGGCAACTCAACAGAAGCTAGCCAAGGCTGCGTCGGAGTATTTGAGCAAAGATGATGCAAATCAAGGCAAAGAATGTTCGGCAGAGTCTCTCATGCTTCTTTTACGGAATAACCCGACCTATCCTGATCTCTGTGCTCTATTGGAGTCTCGAGGTTTCGTCCTTGACAGACAAGCCATGGCCAGGTTTCTTCTTGCAGCGGTTCCTGCGCTACTTAGCGGTAACAATGGGCAGGATCAGAAGAAAGCGGAAGCAACCCAAAATACTCCTCTAGCACAGGCAAGCCCGACTMTTCCTCCAACTACGACGCAGCCTCCTCCACATCCACTACCTCTGCCACTTGAACCACCCCAACCAGCCCAGCCAACTCCAGTATCTCAACCAGCCCCGCCGACTCAATCTATAATACCGCCTCTTCCTCATCTTCCTCAAGGGGTACCCACATCTGACTTGGATGTCGTTTTCTACCAACCTGGAGTACATGCTCACAAACCGCGTGCATCTAATCCAAACTCAAGTACAGCTGAGAAAGGAAAAAAAAATTGGCAGCGGCCACGGAGATCGGACGGGGCATGGATTTCGAATACACCTGTTGGGCCCAAGGCTGAGATGGCCAAGAAGAGACTGTTTTCTGAGATTGTGGACATGTCACAAGTGAGCAGTGACGAGGAAATGCCAAGCGATTATGACGATGATGATGAAGAGGGGGTTTCCAATCGTCCGATGCCTAGCATGAATATGGACATTTCTCAGCCTCTGAAACTCCAAGATCCTGGGCTAGATCCTATGGACATCGACACAGACTCGTCACATCTAATCGAACAAAATCGACCTGATTCCCGTGCTGAAATGCCAGAGCCTGATATCGAATTCGACCCTGATGATGAGTTTGTCCTCCGCGAGATCAAACGTATACCGAACATTTGCAAATCTTTGAACCCATCAGTTGCATTGAAACGAGTCTATTATAATCCGAAAACAATTGCACGGGATATCATGCTTGCTACAGGCCGTCATCCGTCTGAACGGCCCCTGAACTTCCACTTGATGAACTTCACACAAACATTTTTGGGTGTCACCATGCGTTCGGATCTTGAAACGTTCAGATGGGATCTTGTTGACCCGGGCGGACCATCCATGCCAGTCGTTGAACTCGAGGACATTCTCGTCGAGCCTCCCCAGCTTACTCGTAAAAAGCGCCGCCGTGACGAATCACGTGATGATCCCGACGTCAAAGGCCCCACTTCCGATAGTCGACCTCAACCGAGCCAAACAATTGCTACACCTAGACAACCGCTTTCTACTTCTCTTTCCACACCTCACGGTGCACGCGATTCCATGGCTGGTACACCGACTACTGGTCAGAGGACTGGTCGTCGCGGTCGACCGCCCGGTGCCAAAAACAAAAACCCTACGAAAGCTGCGTTGAAAGCTCTTGCTAAGACTATTGCTGGGTCCTCAACGAGAAACGCGCAACCCACTGTCCCTGCCGCTGCTACCTCCGTTCCTGAGCCATCATATCCTATATTTACGTGTGAATGGGCGTCCTGTCCTGCGCAGCTCCACGACGTGCATACGCTGGAGCGTCATGTTGTCAAGAACCACATTGCTGGTCAGCAAACATGTCTATGGCAGAACTGCCCCAACTCCGCGACAGAGTATAGCGGCGAAGGTCTGGAGGAGCATTTGGCAAAAGCACACATCCAACCTCTGGCATGGAAGTATGGAGATGGACCGTCCGTCAACGGTACTGGTGAGACAGAAATTACCTCGCAGATTGCTGTTACTGTGTCATGAACAAATAATTGAGGATGAACGCTTCTTTCTTTTATCTTCGTATTAGTCAATGTTAGTCTCGATCGTTTCTTGATTGCCAATGGCTTGATTGTCACACCCGATGCTGCTACGGCGGGCGAAAGCGACACCCTCATTTTCCCGGTTGAACCGACCCCGATTCGCGCATTCAACAAGTTGTACGGCGACCAGAAGCCGACCGAGCGAGCGCAACAGGTATTGAGGGCAGTGCAGAAACGACGCAAACGCGTAGGTATCGGTCTTGAGCAACAAGGTTGCGAGTTTTCGACGCCCGTGCGAAATAAGCTATTCGTGAACGACGAGGAATACTACGAGGTGGTTACTGATGAAGAGGAGGGGACCGACGATTGGTTTTCGCAAGCGCAAAGTGATAATTTCTAGGGCGGATATCCTACAATATAGATTTTTCTGGAGTTTGGCAGGTCGGATCCGCTATGGGGTTCAGGGATGGCGCTGACGGCATGGAGTTATTGAGTAATGGAAGGCTTCACAAATCATCGTAGAAAATGCGAATACAGTGAAAAGATTTAATATTTTCATAGCAGAATATTGAAGCATAACTCAATCTCTTGTAATCCCGACCTCACATCAATCAACGACAAAGTATCATTTAGGTCGTCTTCCCGGCACTGCCCCTCGAAGCAAGCGCAGCAGCAGGGGCAAAAACAACGGGGTCCGCACCGACGGGAATCTTCTTGTCTGCGGATGTCGTGGGGGATGTGGAAAGAGAAGATTGTGATTCGTCTTTGGCGTTGATTTCGAGGAAGTGGTAAAGGACAATGAGGAGCATGGCGCATGAGCCGAGGAAGATGGCGAGGCGGAAGAGGTCGTCGTCGGAGATCATTTTGTTCTGAAGATGTTGGATTTTAAGGAGTGGAGAGTAGTTTTATGTGTTGACGGAGGTATGCGTGCTGTGTAGTGGTGTTAGTTAATTGTTGCAAGAGAGCTGCGTCTGGCCAGCTTGCAATTGCGGATGCCGGCCGGACGGAGTGGTCGCGCTTAACGCACCTTTGTCACCACCCGCGAGAAGAAATATAAGAGAGGAACGATTCGCAATTTGATTGTGAAAGAGAGGAAATTGAACGCGCCTCTGAAGTGGTCAGACGATGTTTGCAGTGGTCTTGGTGGTGGTTGAAGGTACTCCATACAGCGTGGCGAGCTAAGACTAGTAGACGTAATCAATTATCGCCATGGACTAACTAGATCCACTACGAAAGGTATCGATCGCCAAACTTTCATGTATTGGCCATAGGGCACTATTAAACTCTAGATCTCAAAAAAGGAAATCATATCAATGTTATAAGCTAGTCGCATAGTACTATAGTAAGCATATCGCGAGAAGGTCGAGTCGAGTTGCCTGTCGCATTCCAGGCTGTAAGAACCGAATGATTACCAATTGCGACAGCATTACAACAATACCAGAAAACCGTTTGAGTGACAGGTCAGTTTATATCCATACAATTCATCTATCTGAGACAAGTCGCAACGGTCAAGTGGCGTTGCGAGATCTGCAACGGTTTCTCGTAAGCTTAGCTGCAACGTTGTTCCAGTCCGTGGTTCACCGTATGTCCGTCCGACTTTTCTGCTAACCGGTAATCGATCTAGATCTCGGCTCTCTTCTCTTCTTCTCTTCTCTCGCATCACCTTCAACACTTTCATCCTCATCAATCATCATTTTCATCGACAATCCACACGGCCGTAACTTCGGATGCCCCTCGTCAGTGTCACCCTGCACGGTACCACCTACATGTGCTTCCGATCCTCTTGACGACCACGAACACTCATCGACTTTCGCGCCCCTCTTTCTTCGCATCTTGCTGCCAGTTTCTGTACAGATCGTTCGCAACCAGAAATTAGTAACGCGCCATTGCCAGTCTCCTTACCGGCCGGACATTCCGGGTCAGAGCATCTTCAATTGTGACGAATGCAAGTGTCTCTATAACAAGGAGTAGGCTTTCACATTATCCGCTCGTATCGTCGTGAAACGACCGTTCGATCCGAGTCAATAGTGTTACTGTGCCTTACATTAATATTGAAGGCGATATAACGAACTCTACACATATTGCAGCATTGATCTATGATACCGTCACCATGAATCCAGGCGCATTCGCTTACTCGATCGATCCGAACGTCTACAATGATTTTACTCCAACCAGCATCACCCCAAGCAGCAACGACAATGGCGTTATTGCGATAAATGGAAACTACAATGATGATACAAAAATCAACGAAAATTGGATTGGATCTGTAAATGGAATGACAACTTCCAATGGAAGCACCAATCAGAAATCTGCTGGTCCTTCGCCGTTGGCCTGCTTAGCATGCCGACAAAAGCACCTCAAATGCGATGGCAGACAACCAATCTGCGGTCGATGTCAGTCCGGAGAGCTTGCTTGTGAATACACTCCGTCACGACGAGGGTATAAAGGTCCCTCAAAGAAACGTCGTGCTAATCCTCAGCCCAACGAACAACAAATTGCAAATATTGATCAGCAGATATTTAATCTAGATGGTCGTCCCCTGGAGATCTCGCCGGATTGGCACATCCCCAGCATCGTTGGCTCTGTACCTTCGTCAGCGACACCGGCTGGKCAAGCGGTCACCCCTCCAGATATGCCAGGAGGTGTGATATCGACTACTAATACCACCGGTTCTGTCGGCTATGCTACCTCAACTACACCACAAGCTGGAAGAATGCAGTCACCATTGACTCCTGAATCGCCTCCAACGGCAATGGGGAGAGATGGATACTTGGTTGATGTGTTTTACTCTAATTTCCATCCCGCCCACCCAATTCTTCCTCCGGCGGGCATGCTCTACAAATATTCTCCACCCCCTTATCTCGAACTAGTGATTAAGTTTATTGGTGCTCATTTTACGCCAGCAGCATCTCCAGAGCCATATAGACCGTCTGTTGTGTCCGCAACCGTCGGCCAAGATCCATGTCCTGAAAAGGTTCAGGCATTGCTGTTACTCACCATTGTCCTCCATTCGCGCAACGAGCGTCAAGA
Source organism: Talaromyces amestolkiae (assembly GCF_001896365.1). NCBI lineage: Eukaryota > Fungi > Ascomycota > Eurotiomycetes > Eurotiales > Trichocomaceae > Talaromyces > Talaromyces amestolkiae. Next base: position 685,922 of record NW_024468045.1, on the reverse strand, counting down.
GGCTGGAGAACTTTTGGCGCAAGCCGTGTCTTTGGCGTACGAACTTGGCATGCATCGCAAAGAGTATGCAGAGAACATGGCAGAAGATCCCATCCGACGAGAAAGCTTCCGCCGCACTTGGTGGGAACTTTTTGTCATCGAAGGCATGTTGACCGCGCTAGGCATGCGCACTACCTTTACAGCTAGCGAGGTTCCCCCTGAAGTGCCGCTTCCATGTGAAGAGCGCATTTACCAGGATGGCCTAGCCCCTCCGCTTTACCCGCCTACAATCAAACAGTTTGATGACCGGGTATTCGCCGAAGAGGACATCACCTTTTCTTCATTTTCTTACCGTATCGAAGCTGTCCGAATTCTGGGTAGGGTGGTGTCTTTGTCGGAGTCTGCATCAGGCCAGCAGCAACAGGAAGAGGTAGAATCAGTGGATGCGCGAATCGCATCATGGCATCATCACATTCCAGACTCGAAGATGGAGCTCATGCGGCCAGACGGAACGATGGACGAAATGATGTTCCAGGCGCGAATGGTGATCAGCGGTGCATCGATCTATTTGAACTTCCCTCGATCGGATCTCCTTTCGTCACCGGCTGTAGCTGCAGAGGTTATCTGCGGTCATTCAGGGGTGTGTTTGATGCCTGCATTCTCGCACCATGCGCACGCCATGAGGGCCCTCAACGCGGCAAGCGAGATCTCGACTCTGGCAGCGCTGCGCATGCCCGTCACAAAACACACCCCGTTCTTCATATGCGCCCTGGTCCTGAGTTCGATTGTGCAATTGGCAGGATACTCGGTCAAAGCCGGCCAAATGCCGGATCCGCGACGCGATCGCCTCACTCTTACAATCGGCGTGTTCAAGTCTCTAGGTCGGACGTGGGCGATCTCGCAATCGGTCATGAGGCAGATCAAAGCCGTGGCGCGCGATGTGCTCGAGATTGGCGTGCGGCCACAGGCTGATCAGAACAATCTTGACTTTAGTGCGTTTTTGGAGGGGAGTCAATTCTGGTTACCCAATATGCAGCCTGCATAGTTGTCTGCTTTCGAGTGGGACGGATTAGGACTGGATGTACAAATTACTTTACGAGATCATGATAATTTTTGACTTTCTGGATATGCAACACACTACATATAACTAAATTGCCAACAGATTTGGTACTATCAATCACCTCTCCTCAGTCTTCATATGAATGTGTACGTACGTATATGTTTTCCGCGGTAAACCGCCCATTCGGGCCATTTAGGCTTTGGTAGTACAATACAATACAATCCAATACAGTGTCACCGCCCACTAMCCCCGCCGTTATCAGCATCGCCGTTCAGATTATCAGCCCAAACTACTACAGTATGTACCTAGGCCGCCTATTAAATCCTTATCTCTCGGCAACGTTTTCAGCTTATCATTCTGTAATTTTTCGTCTTTCTCCGCACGACATTACCATATATTTACCATACCTTACAATCAGCGTATGTTTCCCCTCACACAAAAGCGATTTAGATTACACATAGAAATACATATCAAGGGGGATTTTCCCATTATCTTTCTTTTCCATTTTTTCTTTCGTATCGTCGAATCGTGACACTCGCGTCTTTCTTTTCAACAGCTATATCCAGAGGCTGTATCAATCAACTTGATATTTCGCTTCTTCTGGAATATTGCCTTGTACGTCATCTCTACCTCTTTCATTACCACCCTCTGTGAACATAGCTTATTCCGACGACAATCGTTCTAACGCGCGCGTATTGGATCTAGACAGCAAGTTCACTCAATCTACCAAACATATTCCTCAGAATCTTGAAACAGAGGTCCAACTACAAGAACATACAAAATGTGCAGAAAAGCTACTTGCGCCACTTGCCGTGCGTCCGCTCTCCTCCCACCCGTCATCACCCCCTTCTTATTACCATTTTGGGAAGGATTTGGTCGTACTAACATCTGCAAAGACAAAGCAACCTGGTGGGGTTGCGGGCAACACATCCCCGTGGTCTTCGAATCCATCCCCGAGAACGACTGGTGCGTCTGTGCGCCCAAGGTCACCGTTGAAGGCAAGGAGTATCCGCCCAAGGGCACGGTTGCGAATTGACTAGCTTCGATGTTTGGGTGGTGATGCCAGATTAGTCTATTGGCTTGATGGAAGAGTTTTGTGGTTTCGTTTTCACTCAGCGCGGTGTTTAATTTTGATGCTTTCGGTGGGAGGATTTAGTTCTTTTGTTTGATTTGATATATTGTCTGTGTTGTGGATAACTCAGAGATTCTGCCGATTCACATTGAAACTGACAGCAATATCCAAAATCTTGACGAGACGTCTTGATGCGTATTTATGTACACGTAATCCACACAGTAAGCTAACTAGCGTTCTTAGGCCACATTAGTACGTACATGTAGCTTGCCATGTGGTCTACTAAACTAACGTCTTACCTACATTCGGGCGACTATATTTGGGCGTATGCATGTGTAGATCTCAAGTAAAGATTTATTAAGGGGCTTATTAAGTACGGATCATGACCGCATACCCTCCACATCAGAAAAACTCCCAATCGTATCGTCATCATCATCATCATCGTCGTCGTCGTATTCGTCATCAAAGTAATCAAACTCGTCCTCAACGGTATCATTCATTTGCACATCATCGTCGCCGCTCACCACAGACCCATTCACACTCCTGATATTCAACTCGTGCACACGCCCGACAAGCTCAAAGTCAGACACCGAGGTCGCCGCAGATACGACTGTCGTAGAAGCATGGCTGTCCGTAGCTTCATGTGAAGCGCGATGTACTGTACTGGCCGCCTCATCGGGACGGATAGACTCAAACGAGTCCATGGAAGCAACCTCGTCCGGATCCTGGACGCTACCCAAATGCACGGAAGGACCTGCAGTTGAGAATCCCCCTTCTTCCAGAATTGGAACAGACTGATCGTCAAAGACGCCGCCGGTACCATCATCAAACCCTCCGGCCCATAGAGGCAGAAACTTGAATTCATCCTCTTGTAGACATACAAGTGTATCGACAATATCAAACGGGACGTCGAACATGGACGAGGCAACCTGATCGTATAGCGGAGGTCCAGCGATACGAGTCGTTATTTTATCCAGATGCTTCTTGATCGCCATTTGAAAGATAACAAAATCGGCCCAGTTCATACCCACCGCTTTTTGGAATTTCGTAAAGACTCGGTCAACCTCAAATGGTGATATAGGACGGATCGCGGCAAGGTCCTGATCTTTGAGGTTCGGTATGCCAGGTGCCAAGCAGTCTAGCGATGAATGAATCCAGGTATGTGCGTCCGTCAGCACGGGAAGGTCTGTAGAGAGGGATTTCCAAAACCCGCGAGTGAATATGCGACACAAAGGGTGCATGGTCGAGCGGGCGATGTAGTAATTGATGCCTGGATATTCAGAAGAATCATTTGAATGAAATCTAAGTTCCGTGTTTGGTGTAGATGGCTGCATCAGGACCTGATATATCTGGCAGCGAACATACAGCTTGCAAAAATCGAAGAGCTCCTCAATAGCCTGTTGGTGTTCTGTGTAGTCAAGAAGAAGCCATTTGTCGAGTTTCTCCTTTACCGCTTCTTCTACCCATTCCATTCGGGTACCAGCGAGCTTGATGAATTCGTTCAATATTCGGTCAAGGAAGACTTTGCTGGCGTACTCTACTCGCTGTACTTCTGTATCGTCCAGTGGTTCACGGTTGCGGCCATGAACGGTGAGAGCCTTCCGTTTGGGCACTTCGCCCTTTATCGATGAGTCCAGAAGTAACAAGCTTTCCTCTCCAACCAGGATTGCAAATGAGGTTTGACACAGAGGACGGCATTGTAAACCGCACCCAATTTTGTAAGCTAACTCCGGGTTCACTTCGATGAACATGGTGTTCGTCCGGTTATACAACCAGACCAATACGTGATCGCCGACTGCCGGGTGTGTGGCGACTTGTAGGATCTTTGCCAAAGCAAAGTATGTCCATAGTTTCGGCGCTGTATCGAGCTTCGGATCAAGGCCTTCAAGAGCATGCAGGAAGCGCTCCAGACATGTTCGATGTCGGGAGGGCGAGTAATCGAATGGGAGACCTGGTATTTTCTTAGTTTTCTCCTTTGGAGATTCCGGTTTTTTCTGCAGCGGGGCTGCCTTCTGGTAATTATCTTCGCTTTCTTCGTACGAAGGAGGCGGATCCAAGTCAGCTCGTAAGGTGGGCAGATTTCCCTGCAAATTCATAATCCTACGAGGCATTTCAACACGTTGAGGTTGATCAGCCGTTTTGGCTTCCTTCTCTGCTTGCTTTCTAGCTTTTTTTGCTTCTTTCTTATCCTGCTTTCGGCGATCTTTATCTTTTTTGGTTTCGTCATCTGCGTTAACAATTATGGGAGCAGGCGCCACGTCGTCCACAGTTCTGATCCATTCGATTTCATCTTGTCCGCTCACACAGGATTGAGGAAGAGCCCATCGTGATTGCATTTGTGCCCATTTCCGTACACCCATTGGACACGACAGCTCCGTCATGAAGATGACTGCCTCCTCGCCCTCGGAAGGGGGAGTCAGATCGATAGCGTACTTGACGCCCAGGGGCATGTCGTTGGTGAGACCATAGCGCTTGCGGACGCGTGCTTGATTACGAGGCCTGAAGAGATCTTTTAGCACATCTGATCCTGTATCGAGCAGTTTCCGACTGTGTATTCGGTGTGGGATGGCTTGTACTGTTGTCTGTGTACCGAATACCCAGCGATGGGATTGGTGACTATTCCCTTCACCTGGTTGCGCAGGACCGGGATCGATGTAGACAAGTGTGTCTGCTTCGTCGTCGGTAAATAAGAGCAGAGGCATGCTTAGATTCTCGTTGAGAAAGTCGGCGCTTCCTAGAGGGACTGTGTTTGAAGTGTCCTGAGGACGGCCGCCAATAGTAGCTCCTTGAATCGAGTTGTGCATATTGGCGATAATTTCAGAGTAAGTTGACATTCTTGTGGTGGGACGCCAGCAAATATTGGGATTGCTGTCAGATGTCAGTCAGATAAAGATCTCAGGTTTCTAAGTTCAAGTCACACCCTGCTTTATGACATATGAAGCAGTACTACCTTGTCTTGAATCATCAAGTTTTTAAGAATTCAATCAGAAAGAAACAAACAGCAAAAGTTTGTCTGAACAGTTGCTCAAAGGTCTTTCATGCGGCTGTGTCGCAAGGCTGCAGTGCAAGCATTCTGCCTAGCCTAGACGATCAGCCTCTAGGCTAGCTGCATGATTTTGCCCCTCATTGGCGTTGCTTGACTAGGATATGTTTTTACTCATCGACGTCTTCTAAAGGTCATGAAGATGAGTCATACGGCGCCATTCGTACTCTTGATTTGTGGAGGATGTGAAAGATAGCAATGGGTTGCGGGGTTGATTTTAAGGCCGCGATGTTGTTGCCTACTTATTTCTTACACTCTGACTCCTCAAATACTATAGCTATACATCTTTATTATTTGCTATTTTATATGTGAAATCGAGAAACACTCTCAACCTTTCTAATGAGCTCCCTCAACGCAGCCATATCCTTCCCCTCCTCCTCCCCAAAAGCAAGACAAGCACGAAGATGCTCCGTATCCTGCTCATTAACTTTCCCCCCATGATGATACTGATTGAACGCCCTATTATCTAGGGGTAGCAATTTCGCATCTATATCCGCAAATCTCTCCGCCATCGTTGCCTCTGTGGTAGACTGTGCTGCCTGTTGACCTAGCTCTCCGTGAATGCTCAGAGCTTGTATTTCCTTTACAGCTGCGACCGCAAGACGCCATATTTCTCCTTGCGTATCAATATCTTTGAATCTAGGCCAGTCGAGGATAGCACAAGCGGCGTATATCGCAAATATGGGGTTCGTGTATGACCCCGCCTGCGCCTTGGGCGTGATGCCGCAGGTCGACACACCGCTGGAATTGTACAGTTTCGCAAACGCATTTGCGACTTTGGGAGCACTGTCGTCGACACCGAAGCCATTTCCCAGATTATCGATCCATGCGAAACTGGCTTTGGAGAGTAGCTCAGGGTCTGTGGGTGGATGCAAAGGAAGCGTGATGGCAGCAGTGGAATAGGCACGGATCGTGATCCAGCCGAGCGTCACTTTGTCCTCTGGCAGGCCAGATACATCCAGGAACCAAGAACGGATGTTGAAAAACACTGTTCCGAGGACGACTCCCGTGTGTTTCGATTGTCGTACAGCGGAGCCTATGGTCCTGACTAGACTCTGGCCAGTCTCGTTCTTTAGAGCAGCGCCGTCAAGGGTAATTACGATAAAGTCGTATTCCTTGTCGAGAATTTGAGATGGGTAGGTGAGGTACGTATACTCCTTGAACTCCTTCAGTGAATTGTCATTGTAGTAATAAAGTCGTTGGGGATGGTTGAGTGCCTCCGCGCGGTGCGGGCGAACGAGGAATGTTACTTCTGCGCCGGCGAGATGGAGGATGAAGCCTGTGACCATTCCCATGGCGCCAGCGCCGACGATGAGGACGCGGGATTTGGCCATGAGGATATTTGAAAGATCTATCCTCGATTTTTTTGACTATGGCAGTTATCAATTGATCCCAGTCAATGTCGAAAGCTCTAGAGCCCTGCAGTCGCTAAAATATATAAACTTATCGTGATCCCTTTCTACAGGTAGGTACAATCATTAGTAATTCGATAAGTCAGAATCAAGTTTTGAGCTACTACTCATATACTAGTCAGTTACACAAAACACAGACTTTTTATTTCTTTGTTTGCTTTTTAGCAATTCGATCCTTATTGGCTTCTTATGAGATGTATGGGGGCAGCTATATACTTGACCCCATTCTCTACTGGCTCTCTCGTCAGATTACACATCCATCGAGGTATTGTTAATCAAGGGGATTGTTGGTCAATCAAGTAAGATCTTTCCGCTATAGATGCCTATCATTGATACGTTAAAGAGACGAGCGGTAAACAATTAGTAAGCTGAGGTGAATTGTCCTACCTGATTAGGCCCCTTAGGATTTCCTGCTCGGAAACACGGCATGGATCTCAAATCATGGAGAATTGAGATCCAGATCAACCCCACTAAAATAAGTGGATATCATGTGAGGGATATATAGAGCTGATGCGTTATCAGGAAGCCCTGAAAGAAGAATTAGGGATTGACGTCAGGTCGACATACACCAGGATATTTGAAGGCGAATAATGAGAGGGATGGCAATTAGAAATGAGTAGGTACGTAGATGGCGATATTGATCACTCGAGCTCAGATCTTTCCTCTGGTATACTACTTTAAATGAAAATCAAACACTATTGTATGAACTTTGGAAAGCTCAAGAGATACAAGAATTTTCGCAAAACTTCATCAGAATGACGCTCGCCCAAGAAGGACTCCTAAAAACAACCCGAAGAGCCATCATGACGTGCGACCCTTTCTTAATAACTCCCCCATTATCCGTCTCGTGCTGACATACGTCTTTCTACAGGAGCAGTCGCAATATGGCTGTCATGACCACCGTCGGCGTCGTAGGTGGCACAGTGCTGTTCTTCAATTATCTCAAGGGCGGCCAACCAGTTGCACAACCCGAGGAACATTATGCGTACAACGGAAGGATCGCGGATCCGAGTGGACAGACTGATCAGGGGCCGGCGAAGGCGGGGAGGGTGAGGTTGAAGAGTTATAATGAGCGATAGATTATATATATCTGATGAGCTTGTTAGGAGTATTTTCAGAAAAGATAATAGATTAGAGTGATTGCAAGTCATGCCGAGAAGATAGTGGTAGCATCAAACAACAAATAACATAACATAACGCGTGGGTATCTAATGCAATAGTAACAAATGGTACAAGCCCTTAATTTTTTCAACCAATCCTCCTACTTTATCTTTTTTGGTCATTCTCTCGATTGTCACATCTCATCGCTAGCGGGCTTACGGCCCGAGTATCTAGACTCGCGGGCCGGCTTTCCACGTAGATCCTTAACCTCTTTCAGCACCTCCCGAAAACCTGCCTCTATATTCTGCATACGCGACAACACCAGCCGCCCAAGGACGTCGTTGTCGGTGGCGATCTGCGTGACCAGACTCGACGGCAAGAGACCAATGTCGCCCATATCAGATCCAATTCGATTAAAGTTAGGAACTGACATGTAGTTTGTCCGTTGCGGGAGAGGCGGCCTTTCCGTCTCTAGCTTCAATGGGGATGCAGAAGACGGGCCAGGCATGGCATCGTCCGTACTGTCGTCAGCATCGCGGGGACGATTGTGTAGGACTGTGACGCTGGAGGTATTGCGGGCATGTAGATGGCTCGACGCTGGACGGTGTCGGGTCGGGCTATTTTTGCGAGAGTTGTACACTGCAGTAGAAGGCCGAGAGCTGAAAAATCTTGGAGTAGACTTGCTGCTAGGTCGAGGCGTTTGACTAGCATACTGTGATTCAGGTATCGATTCACCATGATCTTCATCTGACTCATCGTCATGGTTCTCATCGCTTGACTTCTCGTCATCTCCCTCTATATCTGTTGCATGAGATGCATGCCTTCCCAAGCGTGTCTGAGTGTTTTCCACAATAGAGTGTTCTGGGACCGGATGGAGATTCCCACGGGTCATAAACTCCTCCGGATCAGAGGCTGCAAAAGATCGGGTAGTTTCAGTATAGTTGCGGTGTGACGGCGAAATCACTCTCCGCAGCGCACTGGGTCGGCGCGGCGTCATCTCCTCTATGGTTTCCATGCCCTGCATCCAGTTCGCCACCATAGTCGATTTCCGGCGTCCATCTGGACTTTCCGTGACATCTTGCATAGATTGCTGACGGAATGGTCGTCGAAAGAGTTCCTCCAACACACGATCCTGTTGATACGTGGCGATGGAGGGCTCCCGCGCGAGACGGTGAAATGTATCAAATCGAGTTTGTCGTTCGTCTCTTGCGCGCAAGACTGCTGTTGACCGGGCACCCAGACGAGTAGTCCCTTCGACTAGGTCAGCTGGATCAATGATACTTGGACTCAATATTATCTTCTCGTAGAAGCAAATCGACCACAAAATTGGAAAATGTGTAATCTTGATAAGAGTACGATTGAGTTTCACAAAATCACGAAGCGGAATGCAGTACCGCAATGGAGTTAGTATCCAACCGAGAATATTCGAGGGAGCCACGTAGGAAAATAGTGCATCCGATTTGACCATGGAAATGGTATTGATTGCAAACAGGAACTGGTGCTCTTCGTGTGCATTCTTTACGATGGACATGAAAGAATTCGTCAATACGGTGATCAGTATTGTAACGACCACGAAGTGACAAATAAAGAGGAAGACAGTCAAAATGATCCGTCCTAAAGAGTTGTATTCCTCCCAAAGACCCCATGCTGTGGGAGTGAAGCCCATTAAAATCTGAAACAGAGCGTAAATGACCTCCTGAGGCGACTGAGATGATGCGGAAGAAAAGGAGAACGCGACCAAAAAGCCACTACAGGCAACGACAATCAAAAGAAACACAGCCATCAGGTCAGCGGCCATGATCCGGAATGCGATGAGTAGTTGCGAGAAGTACTTGTAATGGTCGAGAACCGAGAAAAGACGTGGGAACAATAGAACAGCCCCGGCAGACAAAATATCATATGCTTGGTTAGCAGCTGCCAGTTGTCGAATGTCAGGCATAGCCATAACATATAATCGAAGTATCGAATAGCTAAAAAGTAGCAGCAAGATTCCCAAGTCGAATAGATTCCAGAAGCTCATAAGATAAAGACTGAAGCCTTGTTCGTTGAAGCCGACAATCTCATCCAGCATGAAACCGGCACCCCAAAACCAGAAAACAACCTCAACTGTCGTGATATGTAATGATCTTTCAATAAGCACCGCGAGGTAGAGACACAACAGAACCGCGAACGAAAGAGTTGAAAGGAAGTGTCGATAACGAGGTACCCGTAGTCGAGACAACTTGAAAAGAGAAGCATCTCTTGGGTCGTAGAGAGTTACAGTTCTACGTGGATTCTCCTCTAACTGGGGATCTTGCCGACTTTTGCCGTAGTGGTGCTCTGCCGAGTTATTTGTAGCACCAAAGCGCGGACCACGGCGTGCTGCGGCATTCGGACGATGTAAATTGTCGGCAGCCGAGTGAAAGACAATGGTGCCAGCCCATATTGCTTCTAAGTGCTGGACGACTAGAGGATGTGCGATGAAACGCTTGGCCTGGGCTCGAATGGCAATTTCCAGACACGAAATCCGCGTAGCCCCGGGGGCATTTCTGCTTTTCGAAGATGTCTGATTCCAAGTTGAGGCGCGCAAACTGGCGGCGGAAATAGGGGCCTGTCCTTGAAGCGGATAAAAGTCGTATGATAGCGCATCAATTAACTCTCTTGTAGTGTAGTCTTTGAGGATTTTAATCGCCAAAAGCTCACTCACAAGCGCTCTCGTCCGTGATGTTCCACTATTTCCGGGATTGTAGTCGGCCTCCTTATTGAATTGAAGACAATTGGCCATCAATGCGTACAGAGTTGATCGATTGAAATGAGCATCTCGAATTTGCTGCTGGATAGGCTTGAGAAGGAATTGAGATATCTGCGGAGACCGTAACTGCTCCCATGTTAAGCTCGTTTCGCAACGTGACACAACGAGGGACCGTATCGAGTGTGTGATGGTGTAGACGGGGATAAGATCTGCAGGTAGGAATCGTCAACTTTTCGTGGCTTCAAGTCAGTGTTGCTGATTGCTCACCTAAGTGTGGTGACGAGAATATGGGTAGGAGATCCCCCCCGTCACTGTCGTCATCGTGGGGCTCGCTTTCTTCGTCACCATACAATGGTTGCCCATCGTTGTTTTCATCTAGATAGTCGTCGGGCTCGGTAGGTGCGAGGCTCTCATCTTCGCGCAGGAAGCTCCTGAAGAACGGGGTTGTCTCGTGAGGCGAAACAGAACGATGAACAGGCTGGCGCGATTTCCTCGGTCGAAGCAGTGAGGCAAGCATAATGTGCGTCGAGTATGCGGGGTGATGTCACTGCATTGGGACTTTGAAGTTGCCAAAGGAGAATAAAATGAGAAGGAAATGCTTGGAGATACAAAAACGCTAAAGCAAGAAAAACACTATGCCGCCCGAACAAAATGCAAGAACGACAACGCCGAACCTAAGAAGGATAGGGTCAGTATGTGGAAAGAGATAGGCCCGAAGGTTGGGGAGATCCCTACTGAGATTATAAGAGGAAGACTTGAGGTGTGTTCGCGATAAGAAGTGCTCACATGAACACGAGGTGAATGGAATGTTGCAAGATGCGACGCTGATTGGCCACGCGACTCGACTTTTGTACCGCGCAAGTACTGGAAGGCCAGGCCAGGACTGACTTGGCTAGTGCAATGCAAAAGACAGCGCATGATTGGGTTGAATGGTACTTCCGAAGTACGGACATTGGGCTAAGTGTGCAAGGAGCGCGCTGCAGAGAGCTTGGACCGCGTTCTCTGTTCACTTCATCGTCAAACAAGGTTTGTGGTTGAAATGCGCATACGTATACGGATGGGTAAACAAGATTTCGACAGTCTCATTGCCAGACACTTACTATGTACAACTCGAATTGTATGTGTCACCTGATTCCTGGAATGTATGTACCAACTATGCCTGTAGTTTACTGTTGAGTAAACGCAAAAGGATGTTCCTGCCGGGAAGACGCCAAGAATGATGTAAGAGGACCGATATCGCCAAGCAGCAAATCTTATCTCGGCCTAGATCCAGCCTGCATTTCGACACAGGAACTACGTATGTATAGACTTCAAGTGTCAATTTGAGTCCTGTCGTAATGATCCCGGCAGTTGTAAATTTGCAACTGGACCATGCACGTAATTCCAGTCCATCAAGTCAATTGTCAATTGTCAATTGACCGCGAGGGTCCAGAACGTGAGAGACAGCTGGAGAAAAAGAAAAGAAACAAGCGGGGGAGGAGTAAAACATGGTGTTTTTCCCGTTACCGCGCTAAGCTTGCATACGCAGGCGGTCAGAGTCAACCCTGGCGTTAGCCACAATTGACTGGGGAACTGCTAGACCGCTTTCTGGGAGTAGCCTCCAATCAGAGCGCGCACTCGGCAGATCTCATCCCACAACAGCGGGTCTGCACGTACAAAATTTTTATTCTGCCGCTCGGCGGTAATTTTGCAAATTACCTAACCATCGATCGGTTTTTTTTTTACGCTGCATTTTTTCTTCCCGCCTCGTACCTGCTTACCTTGCTGCAACTTTTTTCCTCCTCTTTTTTTCTGCCATTCAATCCTCCAGCTATCCTCTCCCCCTCTACCCCATCCTCATACCCCGTGCAGAAGTGACAGTCGAGACAGATCCTTGGTCTTGGAGGTCGCTAATGCTTCGGTAGAGTGAATCTCATTCGACTTAGTCCCTTGGAGGACCTTTTTGAATTGAAATCACTTCATACATACACACAAGACAATGTCGCAGCACGAGGCCACCTCGCCCCGCGCTGCTCGCGTGAGCGACAATGCAGCTCCCTCTAGCCCTACAAGCGGAGGTGTTGCCTCATACCAGTCGGCCAACAGCTTGCAGCCGCTGCCTGCTATGCCTACAGCTAGCATCGGCGCCTTCATTCCTGCCGCAACCTCCCCCATCGTGGGCAACTCCGAAAAGAAGATGGCTCTGGAGCTTGAAGACGGCACTGTCTATCAAGGATACAGCTTCGGTGCCGAGAAGAGTGTTGCCGGTGAATTAGTCTTCCAAACCGGAATGGTGGGCTATCCCGAGTCCGTCACTGACCCATCCTATCGGGGACAGATCCTCGTGATCACCTTCCCCTTGGTGGGCAACTACGGTGTGCCTTCACGGGAGACAATGGATGAAGTGTTGAAAGAGCTTCCCAAGCACTTCGAGTCTTCGCAAATTCACATTGCGGCCTTAGTCGTAGCTAGCTATTGCGGCGAAGACTACTCCCACTTCTTAGCTCAGTCTTCCCTCGGTCAATGGCTCAAGGAACAGAATGTCCCTGCTGTCTATGGTGTCGATACCCGATCCTTGACCAAGCGAATCCGAGAGGAGGGTAGCATGCTCGGTCGTCTGTTACTCGAGTCTTCTCAAGTTCCCAATGGCACTGAAATCACCTCCTCAGCCGAGTGGAAACAGCATTTTGAGCAAATCGAGTGGGTTGACCCCAACAAGAAGAATCTCGTTGCTGAAGGTATGTTATGTTTGCCTTAGGCTTTTCATTTGAAATATGCTAATTGGGATCGTCTCAGTGTCCATCCGAGAGCCCCGACTCTTTACTCCTCCAGAAGCCGTTGCGTTGAAACATCCCTCCGGTCGTCCAGTCCGTGTCTTGTGCTTGGATGTCGGTATGAAATACAACCAACTTCGATGCCTATTGTCACGTGGCGTTGAAGTCTTGGTCATCCCTTGGGATTACGATTTCCACACCCTCGCTGGAAACGAATATGACGGTCTCTTCCTCTCCAACGGTCCCGGTGACCCAGCCACGATCGCCGCTGCTGTGCAGAATATTGCCAAGACTGTGCAAGAGGGCAAAATTCCTATCTTCGGTATCTGTTTAGGACACCAACTGCTCGCCCGGGCTGTCGGAGCCAACACTATCAAGATGAAGTTTGGTAACCGAGGCCACAATATCCCTTGTACCAGCATGATCTCTGGAAAGTGCCACATCACTTCCCAGAATCACGGATTCGCGGTTGATGCAACCACCCTTCCAGAGGGCTGGGAAGAACTCTTCGTCAACGCCAATGACGGCAGTAACGAAGGTATCCGCCATGTTAGCCGTCCTTATTTCAGTGTTCAATTCCACCCTGAAAGTACACCTGGTCCTCGTGATACAGAATACCTTTTTGATGTCTTCATCAACACGATCAAGTCTGTTATGGCTTCATCTGAAGCTTTGACCAAACCCGTTTCTTTCCCCGGTGGAACCATTGAAGAAAACACACAGAAGGCGCCGCGCGTATCCGTCAAAAAAGTCCTCGTCTTGGGCAGTGGTGGTTTGAGTATCGGTCAGGCTGGTGAATTCGACTACTCTGGTAGTCAAGCCATCAAGGCGTTGAAACAAGAAGGAATCTACACCATTCTTATCAACCCCAACATCGCCACAATTCAGACTTCAAAGGGTCTTGCCGACAAAGTCTATTTCCTTCCTGTGAATGCCGACTTTGTGCGCAAGGTCATCAAGCACGAGCGACCAGATGCCATCTACGTCACATTCGGTGGTCAAACGGCCTTGCAGGTCGGTATTCAATTGAAAGACGAGTTCGAAGCACTCGGCGTAAAAGTGCTCGGAACACCTATTGAAACTATCATCACCACAGAAGACCGAGAGTTGTTCGCACGAAGCATGGAATCAATTGGCGAGAAGTGCGCCAAGTCTGCTTCTGCCTCCAACATTGATGAGGCCATGCGAGTCGTTCAGGACATTGGTTTCCCTGTCATTGTCCGCGCGGCGTACGCTCTTGGTGGTCTTGGTAGCGGTTTCGCCGATGATCCTAAGCAGTTACGAGAGCTTTGTACCAAGGCTTTTGCCGCCAGTCCCCAAGTTCTCATTGAGCGAAGCATGAAAGGCTGGAAGGAAATCGAATACGAAGTCGTCCGAGACGCTCAAGACAACTGTATCACTGTCTGTAACATGGAGAACTTTGATCCTCTTGGCATTCACACTGGCGACTCCATAGTCGTTGCTCCTTCTCAAACCCTCTCGGATGAGGACTATAACATGTTGCGAACGACTGCCGTCAATGTCATCCGTCACTTGGGAGTTGTCGGTGAATGTAACATTCAATATGCCCTCAACCCATTCTCCAAAGAGTACTGCATCATTGAAGTGAACGCGCGTCTATCGCGTTCTTCCGCTCTTGCTTCCAAGGCAACCGGTTATCCTCTTGCCTTTATTGCAGCCAAGCTTGGTCTCGGAATCCCATTGAATGAGATTAAAAACTCAGTCACCAAGGTCACCTGTGCCTGCTTTGAGCCCTCGCTCGATTACGTTGTTGTCAAGATTCCTCGCTGGGATTTGAAGAAGTTTACTCGTGTTTCTAACCAGCTCGGTTCATCCATGAAGAGTGTGGGCGAAGTCATGAGCATTGGTCGGACTTTCGAGGAAGCTATTCAAAAGGCCATTCGCTCCGTCGACTACCACAACTTGGGATTCAATGAAACCAATGCGTTGATGTCGATCGACACCGAGCTCCAGACGCCTTCTGATCAACGTCTTTTCGCCATCGCCAACGCCATGCATAGCGGTTACTCTGTTGATGACATTTGGAAGTTGACTCGTATTGACAAGTGGTTCTTGCGCAAACTTAAGGGTCTCAGTGACTTTGGCAAACATCTTTCCGCCAAGTACAATGCTACCAATGTTCCTGTCAATCTCATTCGCCAGGCCAAGCAACTTGGTTTCGCTGATCGTCAGCTTGCCAAGTTCTTGAGCTCTAACGAATTGGCCATTAGGCGTATGCGTGTGGAGGCCGGTATCATTCCAGTTGTGAAACAAATCGACACCGTCGCCGCAGAGTTCCCAGCCTACACCAACTACCTCTATCTGACTTATAATGGCTCGGAGCATGACATTTCTTTCAATGACCATGGTGTCATGGTTCTTGGATCCGGTGTTTACCGAATCGGTTCTTCCGTGGAATTCGATTGGTGCTCAGTCAGGACCATCCGTACACTCCGTGAACAAGGCCATAAGACAGTCATGGTTAACTACAACCCAGAAACCGTCAGCACTGACTACGACGAGGCCGACAGGCTCTACTTCGAGAACATCAATCTCGAGACTGTTTTGGATATTTACCAGCTCGAGTCATCCAGCGGTGTTATCATGTCCATGGGTGGGCAGACTCCCAACAACATCGCGTTGCCATTGCACCGTCTCAATGTCAAGATCTTGGGAACCTCTCCTGAGATGATTGATAGCGCCGAAAATCGATACAAATTCTCCCGAATGCTCGACCGCATTGGAGTGGACCAGCCCGCTTGGAAGGAGCTGACCAGTATCGAAGAGGCCACTGCTTTCTGTGACAAAGTTAAATACCCAGTGCTCGTTCGACCTTCTTACGTTCTTTCAGGAGCTGCTATGAACACTGTCTACTCCCAGGACGATTTGGCAACCTATCTGCAACAGGCAGCAGACGTTTCACGTGAGCATCCAGTTGTCATTACCAAGTACATCGAAAATGCCAAGGAAATCGAAATGGACGCAGTTGCCCGCAATGGTGTCATGGTCGGCCACTTTATCTCTGAGCACGTCGAGAACGCCGGTGTTCACTCTGGTGATGCCACTCTTATCCTACCTCCTCAGGATTTGGATCCCGAGACTGTCAGGCGTATCGAGGATGCTACACGAAAGATCGGAAATGCGCTCAACGTCACTGGTCCTTACAACATCCAGTTCATTGCTAAAGACAATGATATCAAGGTCATTGAATGCAACGTTCGTGCTTCTCGTTCATTCCCATTCGTTTCCAAGGTTATGGGCGTCGACTTGATTGAAATGGCAACCAAAGCCATGTTGGGTATACCATTCCAGGAGTATCCCCGTGTCAGTATTCCTAAAGACTACGTCGGTGTCAAGGTGCCACAATTCTCCTTCTCCCGTCTCTCCGGTGCAGACCCTGTTCTAGGTGTTGAGATGGCTTCTACTGGTGAAGTCGCCTCTTTCGGTCGTAACCGAGCTGAAGCTTATCTCAAAGCTTTGATCTCCACTGGCTTCCGTCTCCCCAAGAAGAACATCTTGCTCTCTATCGGTTCCTACAAGGAGAAGCTGGAGATGCTTCCGTCTATTCAGAAGCTGCATAAGATGGGTTACAACCTGTTTGCCACCGCCGGTACCGCTGACTATATCAAGGAGCACGGCATCCCCGTCAAGTATTTGGAAGTTCTCAATGGAGAGGAAGAAGATCTCAAGTCCGAATACTCCCTTACACAGCATCTTGCCAACAACTTGATTGACCTGTACATCAACTTGCCATCCAGCAACAGATACCGTCGTCCTGCAAACTACATGAGTAAGGGTTACAGGACCAGACGTATGGCGGTTGATTACCAAACTCCTCTGGTTACCAATGTCAAGAATGCAAAGATCCTGATTGAGGCACTTGCTCAACAGTTTGAACTCGAGGTTCTTACCATTGACCATCAAACCAGCCACCGTACAATGGTGCTACCCGGTCTCATCAACATCGCCTCTTTCGTTCCGGGATTGGTCACTTCGGGTTCAAAAGACTTTGAACAGGTGACCAAGGCCTCGGTTGCTGCAGGTTTTACCATGATTCGTGTCCTGCCCGTCGGCGTGGATGCCTCTGTGACAGATGCCGTTGCTTTGAAGGCAGCCCAACAAAACTCCAAGACTGGATCTTACTGTGACTTCAACCTTTCTGTTGCCGCCACAGCTACCAACGCAGAACAGATTGGTCAAGTCACTGGAGAAGTCGGAGCTCTTTTCATTCCTTTCAACCACCTTTCCGGCAACATTAACAAGGTTGCTGCCGTCACCAGCCATTTTGGAGCCTGGCCCGCCACTAAACCCATGATTACTGATGCCAAAGCCACCGATCTTGCGTCAATCCTTCTTTTGGCAAGCTTGCATAACCGCAACGTTCACGTCGTGAACGTCTCTTCGAAGGAAGACATCAACTTGATTGCTTTGAGTAAGGAGAAGGGACTCAAGGTTACCTGCGATGTTTCCATCTACAGTCTCTTCCTCACACAGGAAGACTTCCCAGACTGCACTGTCTTGCCAACTGTTGAGGATCAAAATTCCCTCTGGGAACATTTGAGCACCATCGATGTCTTCTCCATTGGCACCATTCCTTATCAGCTTGCTGGAAAAGACGCTAGCCCTACTGTGGGTATAGCCGATGCACTGCCTTTGTTGCTCACTGCAGCTTCTCAAAACAAGCTGACCCTTGACGATATCACTACTCGTCTCCACGACAATCCCAAGAGGATCTTTGAGCTGCATGACCAGCAAGACGCTTTTGTCGAGGTCGAGATTGATCGTCCATATGTCTTCAACAGTGGCAATGTCTGGTCGCCATTCAATGGCAAGCCAATGAAGGGTTCCGTCCATCGTGTGGTCTTCCAGAACAAGACATCTTGTCTTGATGGCGAGATTCAAATTGAGGCCGCACAAGGTACAGATATGTCAACTCATCGCATTGTGCCACAGTCACCTTCAGTCAAGGCTTTCTCTCCACGAGTGCAGCCCAAGTTTGACGCTATTGAGCGTCGCTTCTCGAGCAGCACTCCTGTGCGACCCTTCCGTTCAAAGGCGGCTGATGCTGTTCCCAATGTTCCTGAGCTAGGACCCCCGCTCTTCACTCCTTCTTCCCAGACATCAACCTCTCTGCTTGAGCTTCTTTCACGCTCAAACTTCAAGCAGAAGCATGTTATCTCTGTCAACCAATTCACCCGTTCAGATCTTCACCTTCTCTTCACGGTTGCTCAGGAGATGCGCATTGGAGTTGAGAGACAGGGCGTCCTTGATATTCTCAAGGGCCGTGTTTTGTGCACATTGTTCTACGAGCCTTCCACACGCACTTCGGCTTCTTTCGACGCAGCCATGCAGCGTCTCGGAGGTCGTACTGTCGTGATCTCTACTGAGCACTCTTCTACAAAGAAGGGTGAGACACTTCAAGACACCATCCGCACCTTGGGTTGCTACGGAGATGCAGTCGTTCTCCGTCACCCTGATGAGAAGAGTGCTCACACTGCCGCCAAATTCTCTACTGTGCCTATCATCAACGGTGGGAACGGTTCCCTTGAACACCCCACTCAGGCGTTCCTTGACCTTTTCACCATCCGGGAAGAACTTGGTACTGTCACTGGCTTGACCATTACCTTTGTTGGTGATTTGAGATACGGCCGCACCGTGCATTCCTTGATCAAGTTGCTCCAATTCTACGATGTCCGCGTTCAATTGGTTGCTCCCAAGGCTCTTTCATTGCCGGAAGATGTACGCAAGTTGGTGGTCTCTTCTGGCCAGTTGGTCCGTGAATCTGAGGAGCTCACTCCGGAGATAATCTCTCGCTCTGATGTTCTCTATTGCACTCGCGTGCAGAAAGAACGTTTCGCCGATTTGGCGGAATACGAAAGACTCAAGGACAGCTTCGTTGTTGACAACTCGGTCTTGAAACACGCAAAGAGCCATATGGTTGTTATGCACCCATTGCCCAGGAATGCCGAGATTGGGGAGGAGGTTGACTTTGACCAGAGAGCAGCCTACTTTAGACAGGTAAGCCTCACTAGTTCATTTGATTACAAACATACTGACATTTTTTATAGATGCGTTATGGTCTTTACTGCCGCATGGCATTGTTGGCTCTCATTCTGGCGCCTTAAATTTTCCGACTCTCCAGTCGAAGGTTGAAGGATAGAAGCCATGGCCAGGATTTGGACCTTATGATATAAAATTCCTCTTGTTTTGTGACGTTTTTGCATGTACCAAAAGTTATTGTCTCTTTGTTTAACTATACAGAACGTAGACTTTAAGTTTGGATAGGAACAGATAGATTCCTAGATGATTATGTATAATGTGTGAAGATTGGCATTAATGGGTATTGTATATATATGGATTTATTATGATTTATGTGTTGTGTTTTATGTCGTGTGTTTGGTGTTTTGTGTGTCGTTTGGCGTTGCGTTTGGTTTGTTTTTTGCATAGCGTGGTTGGGATTGGTGTGGGTTATGTGTATTGATATACCATAAATTTATTTATTTTATTTTCTTCTTCTCATTATAATCGCCTAAATAATGTAGCCAAGTAGTGTTGTCAATCTCAAGATAAACTGGAGAATCAGATTCTGCGTGCTCCACTGCGCAGAGTGGATTGCTCGATATTGAAATTTCGTTGTGGTCTTACACCTGAGCATCTTGAAATGGGAGAGGGAAACTAATTCAGTTCATTTCATATAAAGTTGTTAGATTCATCTAGGCATGACACTTACCAAAAGAACTGGCTAATAGGAATTCAAAGCCAACCCCTAGCCCTAACTCCCTCGAAATCTTCATGCAACGAGAGAGGCAAGAACGCAAAAAAACACGGCTCGAATGCAGAAATATAATGATAACTGATCTCTACTCCCCATTAGTTGACAGCTTTCTAATACAATCAGCCAGCCCCTCTACATGTACATAACCCGACTGCGCCATCACCGGCATAGCCCTCTCCCACTCCTCCTCCAACGCACGAATCATCTCCTCCAATCCTTCAATACTCCGCCTATAACTTTGATTGAGTTTCCGCTCATGCTTAAGTTGCTCTTCTCTCTGACCCAACAGAAAGCCAAGGCGTTGGATGAGTTCCATTTGCAAATCGAGCTGTGTCTCATGGCGGCGGTTCGGGTTGATGGCTTGTTGTTGTTGGCATTGTTTCTGCTCTTCGCGTAGGGAGGTAACAGCAGCGTGCAGTCGCTCAAGTGAGCAGCTCAGAATTTCGAGTAGATCGATCAGGCCGGATGAGCCGAGGGCGTCGATACAAGAGGAAAGGTTGTTGTTGGATTTGGTTAGATGGGTGATTTCGGCGGTTAATATTTTGAGGTGGTTTTTCATGTCGAGGTTTGTTTGGGGAGGGGGATAGGTATTTTGTGGTGTTTCGTCAGGCATGAGGTTCCCTGTCTTTAGATTTGTGCTATTGGTTGTATTTCTCGACGCAAAGAACAGGCCCGAGGAGATGATGTCAATCTTTTCTTCTAGTCTCTCCATTCTTTGCACGATCACAGGTCCAAGGTTGAATGGTATCGTTTGTGGTGGCAGTGTCTGTCTCTTAAGTCCATGAGACTGCTCTTCTTCTAACTTTCCTTGTTGTTCGAGCTTCAATTCACTCGTTGAATGGCGAATACTAGCATCTGACCTGCGACACAACCATCTACATACATCGTCAGCATACCCCCTTTAATCTTCCGGATACTACAAGCCTCACTTGAACGGATTCTTCTCACCATTCTCCTTCTTCCGCAACGACGAAAAACTCCAAGCCTGCTTAAATCCCCGCTTCTGTTTCTGCACAGATATCTGGCTGTAATGACTACCCTCGCTCATACTCGTCACCCCCACAGAACTGTCGATGCTCTTCGCACTTTCCATGCTCTGCAATACAATGCTACTAGGCGCGCTCGTGTCGCTGCTCGTGGTTGTCGTCATATACACCCGTTTTGGGTTGTTGGTTGGCTCTGCTGGTGACGAATACACGGATGACGATGAGGAGTGCAGAGAGGGTGATTTTGTTAAACATGATCCGCCGACGGTTAAGCTGTGGTTGCAGTTGCCGTTGTTTAGGCTTGAGATTTGTTTCAGGGGCAAAGCATGTTCGTCGGTGGATGGTGGTTGATCGCGACATGAAGAAATGGAGGCTAATGGGAGGGAGTCGTCGCTCTGTTTGAGGTGTTTTTTGGTGAGGATGTGTAAAGGCATTGATGCAGTGTCCATAAAAGATATGAAAAGTGGCGTATACACATGTAAATGCTCAGATTGTTAGGATATTCAGTATGATCTTGAACTTTTGGTGACAGCGTGATATGGATCAGTATAGTACTGATAGCCCGAGGCTGATTATGCGATACAGAATTCTGCTCATCGTCAAACCACGAGAAAGGGTAAATATGTAGGCAAAAGTCTGATGTCATGGACTTCGGAGCCATGGATATGTAGATGAAGCATTCACGGCATGCCCTAAGACCCCCGAACCTTGAAGCATTCCAGAAGAATGGTACGACCAACCTTGGAAACTTTTATTCATCAATTGCAATGGCGAAAAAAAAAAAGTATATACTGGTATCTAACTAAGTTACTATAATCTATGTACGAATCTATATTGACATACCTGGCTTCTATAATCCCGCATCCGGCCAGTACTTCTTCAATAAGTCTTTTTTATTGACTTTACCCATCGCATTGCGCTCTATTCCGTCGACGAGTTTCAGTATTGTGGGGATTTTATAAGGTGCTATTTCTTGCTTCAGTTGCGTTCTTAGGGTTGACAATTCCAACGGTACGGCCTGTTAAAAAAGTTAGCTTATACTTGAGAGTCAGATGACCAGATCAGAGGTACTTACGCCATCTCTTAGTTTGATAACAGCGGCGACACGTTGTCCCCATTCTTCATCCGCTACACCGACAACGGCGACTTCTTGTATATACTCCAAACTCAGTATTTTCCGCTCGACTTCGAGCGCAGATACCTTGTAGCCACCAGTCTTGATCAAATCGACCGATGCGCGTCCCTGGATATAATAAGCGCCATTATCCTTCGAACGCTTCGCGACATCGCCTGTCTTGAACCACCCGTCAGAAGTAAATTCTTTCGCGGTGGCTTCTGGCTTATTCCAGTATTCGAGGAAGACGTTATCGCCCTTGATCTCGATCATGCCGTCCTCTTCGTCTTGTTCGATTATTTCGTTGGTTTCTTTATCGGTCAGTCGGACTTGAACGCCTGGCAACGGCCAGCCAACGCTGCCATCCAGTCGCTGAGAAACATCAAGACCGCAACTGATACCCATCCCGATTTCGGTCATGCCATACCGCTCCAGTAAAATCTGACCGGAAATTTCCGCAAATTTGGCTTTGATTGGCGTGGGTAGGGCAGCGGAACCGCTGATGACAAGACGAAGTGCTTTTGCGCCTTCTCTCGCACTTGCTTCTGCCTCTGTGGAGCGGATATGTGCATCAAAATAATCGACCAGGCGCGAGTAGATTGTGGGTACAGCCATAAACATTGTTGATGAGCCCTTGTCTTGCCATCTCTCCCATATGATTTTGGGATCGAATTTGGAATGCATTTCCACCGTTGCGCCGCTGAGGAATGACGCCGTTAGTCCATTAATGATGCCGTGGACGTGATGTAGGGGTAGAACGTGAATCAGGTGGTCCGCTGGTGTGTATTTCCATGCTTTGACGAGACAGTCGGCTTGAAAGGTGATGTTCTTATGCGTCGTGACGCAGCCCTTGGGATTGGATGTTGTGCCGGAGGTATATATCATGAGCGCTCTTCGGTTGAGGGGAAGAGACTCGTGGAATGGTGGTAGAGGAACTGTATCTAGATCTTTTGCGCTCGAGAGCGGACTAAATTCTGTGAAAGGTACGTCGTTGACTAGCTCGCGGAGAGCTATATCGACCTTTTCGAAAGAGGGATGAATCACAACCAATGAGGGCTGCGAGTCGCCGATTGTGTAGAGAAGCTCTTTGACGGGATGGGAGGTGCCTATACAAATGAAGAATTAGCCAATTGATTCAATTCAAACATAACTAGATAGGATGCCTACAAAGCGGAACACAAACGCCCCCGGCAGCCCATACAGCCCACTGCATTACGACATAATCATAGCCATTGGGAATGAGGAAAGCTATCCTCCTCTCGCCCAAATCGGGTAGTGACAGATGTTCCAACAGCCATTTCTTCATGTCTGATACATCTGATAGCAATTGTCTGTATGTAAAGCTCTCTCCCTTCGTCCGATCTATCACAGCTACCTTGTAGTCGGTGGTCGCATGCTTCTTGGCCTCGACAAATAACGGCAGGGAGGGRATGGAGGKAATTCCTGACGGCGGGCTAGATACGCCGCGGCCACGCAGTAGAGCCGCTGTAATTACAGGGGCAGTCATTACGACAGCTGCGGCAGCTATGAGCAGAGGCGTAGAATGTCGCCAGTTGAACAAGACCGGGAAGTTGATGGCCGGAGTGAGGTTATTAGCCGTACTCGCAAGAGATATGCTATGTGTTCATCGGCCAGCAGCACGAGCGTCACTCAATGAGTCAAGTCAATTGGGCGTTTATCTGATGACTGGCACAGGACACAAAAAGAAAGAACAGAAGAATAAAATTGAAAAGACTAATGGAGAACAGACAAGTGATCGGCTGCCGAAACGGATTGGATGACGGATTCCTGAGGCACCAAATCCAGGAACCCGCAAATCCGGTTCTACTTCTGGGAGCCGATAATAACGCTTCTGATTGGCTTATTACAATATGACTAAGCATCGCCGCGGAATACAGCCGGCTTGGCACGGCGATATCGGAATAATGTTTCGAGCTTGACTCGAGATTCGCAGAACCTCTGTTTCCATCTCAGCCCTTGAGCCAAACAGTCACGGACTTCAGTGCAGCAATGCTGGTACAGCCTGCGCTTCGACCGGGAATATTCGCCAGCTCGGTACCGCGCCGATTCCTGCGCCATGCAACTGCATCAGCGAAACCAAAAAAGTACCAGCAGAAAACGAATTTACACAAGCTCTACCAGCTCAAATGGCGACCGCTAATACTCATCCGAGAGGGAACCTTCTATCGTGACTATCCTGCTTCAGCAGAAGTTTCCGGATCAGATAACCCCCCCCTTTTAACTAAAATCGATTTTAGTCTCCCATCCAGACCGCCGCAATGGCCGGAGCTTCCCCCGCCGGACAGCCTCAAACAAGTGAAGGACCGTTATGAGAAGGACATGCGCAAGGAGCAATCAATACAACAGGAGGAGGGACCGTTTCATTGGGCAGTCATTGGCAATGAGAGTACAGAATTTTTCCATATTCTTCAAGGTCGTTACATTGCACAGCCGGCTAAATCACGCCAATGGCCGTATTTGATTTCTCGGAAATTCAGTCCGAAAGACCCCAGCAAGAGGTCACCGGAGAATGCAATCGCGTACGTGGGATTCAGTGGTGAAGGTTCCCAAGCAACTGGTGGTACACGAGGAGCCTATCTCAGCGCAAGGTATGAAAGTCTACGAGAGGATACGGATTGGACGGTACGGCAATTCCTGCTAGGACAAACGGAACTCAACCCTATGGAGGATGAAAATTCCGGGAAGAGATCTGTTGAAGCCCAATTCGAGAAAGTGGTCAAGGATTTCAGATTGCAAGAGCTTTTGGAATTGCCCGTGTCCAGCCTTAGCAACGGCCAGACGAGACGTACACGGATAGCTAAAGCGTTGCTTTCATCGCCGGAGCTACTCCTTCTAGATGAGCCTTTTAGTAAGTACTTCAAGATAAGACTCAACCATGTTCGAGACTAATCAATCTGTTAGTGGGCCTTGATCCTGCTACCACCGAGAGTATATCTTCTCTCCTCCGGGATGTTGCAATTCGTTCTTCACCCAGAGTCATGATCTCACTCCGGCCACAAGATACCATTCCGGATTGGATCACGCACGTTCTGATTCTCGACAACCACCGAATAGCATTCAGTGGACTCAAAAAAGATTTCTACAAACAGGCCACGAAAGCCAGTGGAATGTCTACAAGTGCAGCCAGCAAAGCTAGAATATCCTTACGATGGCTCTTTGCGCCAGGTGGTCTGTTCGAACTGCAGCGTTATCAATATATAGACGACACGAAAACCAAAGTAGCCCAGTTCTCAAAGAGCAATATAGGCGTTGCTGATCCGACAGCCTTGACACAGATCTCTCAGAATGGCAAGCCGGTCATTGAAATGGAAGGTGTACATGTCCAGTATGGAGAGAAAGTTGTTCTTGGAAATTGGAGGCAGGTAGTGCGAGGCAAAAAGGGGGCCAAACCAGGCTTGTGGTGGAGAGTTCGCCGGGGTCAAAGATGGGCGGTACTTGGGGCCAATGGTTCTGGCAAGACGACTTTGTTGTCTGTGATCACATCTGATCACCCGCAGGCATACGCCCAACCAGTTCGCATGTTTGGCCAATCTCGTTTACCCGAACGAGGAAGACCTGGTATATCGATTTTTGATCTTCAAGCTCGGATGGGCCATTCCTCTCCAGAGATTCACGCCTTCTTTCCGCGGCAGCTTTCTATACGGGCGTCGATCGAATCTGCATGGGCCGACACTTTCCTCTCCAAGCCAGTCTTAACCTTCAAACGCGACACAATCGTCGACGCCGTTTTGGAATACTTCAAACCAGAACTAGACCCTTCTGCAGAAGACAGCAATTCGACGGGCTCTGAAGGAGTCGACATATCATTTATACCTGAAACGTTTCGCGCAAACTTGGCAGATGCAATTCCCGTGGATAATCGAGCGACACCGAGAGCAGAGTATCCCCCAAAACACAATGTCGATTATGCCGATAATACAACCTTTGGCCAGCTCACTGTCGCGCAACAGCGTCTCATACTTTTCATTCGAGCTATTATTAAGAAACAAGAACTTATTATTCTCGATGAAGCCTTTTCTGGAATGCCGGCCAATATGCGCGAGAAGTGTTTTTACCTTTTGAATAATTCTGGACCCCCTGTCGACGGGAAATTGGCCAATTTACCCTTACCATACCTAGGACCTGAACAAGCCCTGATCGTGGTTAGCCATTTACCAGAAGAAATACCAGACACAGTGCGATTCTGGATGCGTCTTCCGTCTGAAGTTGGGGATGGTCAACAGTTAGACTTTGCGCAGGGCGTGTTGGCGGATGATAGTACTCTATCGGCAGACCGTAAAGCATGGGAGACAATCTGGTCTGAAAATTCATTATCCAAGGCGAGGTTTTTGTATGGAAAAGATAGCGAAGGAAAGCTCAATGATGGGGAGAGATATCGTTATGCTATTCCTCGCAAGACACAGACGAAGAATAGACTCAGGTCGCTGAATGAATCGGAGGACATGGAGGAGGAACATGAAGAGGAAGAGGAAGAGGAGGAGGAGTATGAAGAGGAGGAGGATGATGATTTCGAAGAAGCTGAAGAAGCAGAGTCAAGCAAATCGACTGCCTAGCCGATTTTGCACATACGATTGTATATTATGGCGATATTACTATACCCTACTTCTTTCTAGATATGGAACTATCTCGAAAAGTTCAATGACTACTCAATAGCAAATTCCTCACCTCTTCATGGGTTCCAACCACAGCCCAAAACAAAGGAGTCCAACCCGAACTATCCTTTGAATCAACATCAACCCGTTTCGTTTCAAGCAACAACCTCACTACCGCAGCATTTCCCTTCCTCGCGGCCCAGGACAAAGGCGTTGACTCTTTTGAATCCTTTGCGTCTACTTCTACCCGTTCATCTTTGAGTAGGAGCTGAACTACCATTTCATGCCCATTTTCTGCCGCGAGGGATAGTGGTGTTCGGATGTCTTCGTCTTCTGAGTTCACATTGACTTCGTCACGTTTCAGAAGTATTCTGACCGCTTTTTCGTGACCATTTTGAGAAGCATAGGCCAACGGCGTACGGCCATGAGAGTCATTTGAGTCTGTATCCACCCGTCCATTCTTCAGCAATTCCCGGACGACGGCGATATGACCATTTCCTGCGGCCCAAGACAACGGCGTTCGACCTTCGGAGTCTTCTAGATTGAAATCCAGCTGTTCGTTTTTCAGTAAGAGCCTGACTATCGCACTATGTCCATTCTCAGCGGCTAGAGACAGTGGCGTCCGACCCTCGGAGTCTTCTGAATTGATATCCACCCGTCCGGTCTGGAGCAACACCCTTACAACCACTGCATGCCCGTTTTCCGCTGCCCGGGAGAGTGGAGTTGAGCCTGTGAAGTCCTTTATATCCAAGTTCTTTACATCCCTAGCAAGAAACAGTCTCACCACTGCGTGGTGTCCGTTCTCGGCTGCGTACGAAAGCGGAGTCATACGCAAATCATCCCTCATCTCCAAATCCGCAAGGCCAGTATCAAGCAGAAGCTTGACTACAGTCTTGAATCCGTTCTCCGCAGCCCACGAAAGGGCCGTTCGACCATTCGAGTCTTGCAAATTAACATTCAGCTCTTTGCCCGTCCCGAGAAGTAATAGTAGAAACCTGATTACATCCTCATGGCCTTCTCTAGCGGCCCAAATCAACGCATTCAGACCAGAATCATCGACTGTCTCATTAATGCCACATCTACCCAGCAATATACTCTTCTCTGCTGTACCTCTGAGACCGTGTTTCGCGGCCCAGAGTAACGCGGAACCATGTCCGGAGCTCGCATTGCGTTGGTATAAGAGATGGGCGTAGAGGGAGTGAAGAGCTCGATTGACTTGTGATAGGGAGTTGATGTCGCTGTCTTTGTCGAGGTAGTTGGCGACTAGTGCCAGGAGTTCGGGGGGCAGGGAGAGGAGGGACATTTTGTTGAGGAGGATCCAGCCTATGCTTGTAAGGATACAACTTAGGAAATACTGATAGTCTGGACTTTTTCTAGGTAATCACTGCTCCTACTTATACAATTAA
Organism: Talaromyces amestolkiae; assembly: GCF_001896365.1. Taxonomy (NCBI): domain Eukaryota; kingdom Fungi; phylum Ascomycota; class Eurotiomycetes; order Eurotiales; family Trichocomaceae; genus Talaromyces; species Talaromyces amestolkiae. Next base: position 657,877 of record NW_024468045.1, on the reverse strand, counting down.
GAAGTTTATACTGTAATGAAACGCAGGCATTTCATCCATGGACACTTGAATTTTAGGGTTACGCCTCCTTAGGTAGTTCTAATTCTGCACTCCAGGATCACACTGTCTAGCCATATCCTACCATTCTAGGTCGTAGTTTCGAGCTCTAAGGGACTCCAAGGTATGATTTATCATGTCTCTAAAGTCCATAAAAACATGGTTCGTTGACTTAATCTATGTCACCGCTCGGGATGAGAAATAAACACTTCTGATTGGTTGAACAGGGGTCAAGAGTCGGTATAATCGATCCACTATGTCGTATAGGTGCATAAATTAAGTTAATATAGAAATAGCATGTATAACTAGTGCTAGTTTATACACGTTCATGGTCATGACTGCATTTAACCAGCTCCAATCTAATCACTGCCCCTCCGCATCCCCCGGCTCTCCAAGGTCCGCTCCCCCTGATCCGTTATTCTCCATCTCAACAAGACCCCTCTTAATTAAATCACTAAAATCGACTCCAACCTCCGTCAACAACGCCGCCTGCTCGTCAAGGGTATCCATGCATTTCTGCCAAACCTTCGTTCCGCGCTGTACACTACTCAACTGCCTGACAAGGATGGCATTAAACTGGTCCAAATGCTCCTTTGCCCATTTGATACTGGCGCTAGTCATCATGGGCGGGAAGCATTGTTGATATATACTGATGGTGTTTTTCACAAGTGTGAAGTAGACGAAGGAGATTTGAAAAATGTACAGTGGAAGGTCGCCTTCGAAGATGCATTGGCGTGCGCGTTTGTGGATCACTTCTGATCGGGCGCGGAGGTAGGCTTCGCGAGCGCGATCTTCGAAGCCTAGACGGGCAAGCCAGCCGACGTGCGTCTTTGTGGCAGCTAGGAACGAGTGCTTGTCAACCAAGGCACGAGATAGAATGCTGGCGAGATTGGTCGCTCGTTCGTCCACTTTCTGGTTGATGACGTCTTGGGCGAATGTGTTTCCTTTCAGACCGCGAGCGAGCTTCCTGAGTCGTTCGACGCTAGAGACAGCTTCCTCAAAGTGCTGTAGAGCAATGTCAATATCAAGCTCGTCGATCTGCCCTTCAACCCACCGCAGATTTTGCTGTTTACCGTCCACATCGATCCGTACTTCGGCCTTGTCTTTAAAGCTCTCGGGATTATCGAATATCCCAGATTTACGGTGTCCTTCCAGTTGGCTAAGAGTACGTAACGCATCACCTGCCCTGCCAGACGTCTCAACTTCAGACCGAAGCGTTTTGCGGAGATCTTCGACTGTCTTGCGGAAAGTCGCCAGAAGTTCATTTTTTGCCGTGCTGTTGCGTTGGTCGTATCGATAGGTGTATGACTGAGAGCCGACACGGATATTAATTGCGTGAGCCACACCCCTATGCTCCGCTTCGGCGCGCGCAGCACCCGATCCAAGATTTGCGCCCAAATCAATCATATCGATATCTTGAAGCTGCCAACATTCTTCCGCCACCAACTTGGTTGGCGCTGGGCCACGATGCTGACTGGGGCTATTGGGGTCGATCCGCTTGCGCTTTTTGGCAGCAACCAACAGGTGATCATTGAGCAAGACAATATGTACCGGACGACGTGGTTTCCACGTTGCTGAGTCAAGCTCTACCCAGTGGCCGCTTTCCAGGACTATGTGTCTACCCGGAATTGCTGGTAGAAACTTTTGGGATCCTTCAACTGTCTTCCATAATGTGTGCAGTTGAATGTTCCACATGTTTTCCAGGTTGGCAACAGAGCTGCGGTTACTGCGCTTCGACGCGCGATCATCAGCAGCCAACAACTGGTTCGATCCAGTAGCGTCATGAGTCTGGCCCAGTGTTGTGGTTAACTCCGACATGAGTGTACGCAAGGTACGCATTTCGCCTTTGAGCTTTTCTGCTTCCTCGCTGATTTTGATAAACTGTGTCCGGTTTTGGTACACATTCTGTTGCAAATCCGTCGATGTACGGTTTTTGACCCTACGTAGGCTCTGTTGGTAGTTTCGAATCTCCTCTTCGGAGGCATTGGCGAGGAGGCCGGTCACATCTATTGACAATGAGCTTTAAACCATGAACTCACAAATAAAGAGGCCGTGTTTCATACATTTTTCAACGGGCAATGAAGGGTCTTTTAATGCTTTTAGATCGACCTCTAGCGTGACACTCGGCCCAGCTTGCAATCCCCCAGGGATAGCGGACGGCCCATCGCGATTCTTGAACACTTGTAGATCGGGCGGCAGACTCGGTATTGGAGGAGCATCAAGAGTCGAGTCGGGAACCTGGTTGAATCGAGCAGAGTAGCGACGCTTGACGAGATCCGATGTAGCACCACCACCACCTGGCTGAGCGGCGGAGGGTCTCCTTTCTGACGGGGTTGGGCCGGCGATGGGCTGCGGCGCACTAATTTGAGGTCGTCGGCGCGATTTGTTTCGTAGCGTCAAACTACTAAGTTTGTCGAGTTGGGAGGCCATTGTCAGCCAAAGCCCAGCATGTAAAGAAGGCGGCTGCCAAAGAAGCGTTTCCAGTGCTGCCTCAGCTTGGACTGACGTTGTTGTCCTTCGGGCGGAGTCGAGCAACTGAAACGCCGCGGCGGAACAACAATGATCCACCTAGCTCAAAATTAATTTTAGCCGCGACGCATCGAGTCCGTTACTTACTTAACATCGCAATAACAACAACAACCATCATCTAAGCTGTAGCAACATCCTCGATCTATCTCGATTCTTCTCTCGCAATCTATCGCACACCCACACTGCCATGAAGACTTCGACATTGATTGCCCTCTCGACGGGCACCGTCATCACAGGTTTCCTCGGTATGTTGTCTTCCGAACAGACCAACACAATCTATGCATCCAGCTAACCAAACACCATCACCATCAGCATATGCAGTATGGTTCGACTACAAAAGACAGTCTGACCCCGAATTTCGAAAAGCTTTAAAAAGAGATAACCGCCGCATGGCCCGCGCCGCAAAGGAAGAGGCCGAGGCCCAGGGAGCTGCTCAACGGGACCAGATCAAACAAGCCGTCGACGCCGCAAAGGACGAAGGTTTCCCCACAGACCTTGAAGAGAAGGAGGCTTATTTCATGGGCCAAGTTGCCAAGGGAGAGAGCCTTTGCGCCGAAGGATCGGACAATGTCGAAGCTGCTCTTGCCTTTTACAAGGCGCTCAAGGTGTATCCTCAACCCAAGGATCTAATTTCGATATATGATAAGACTGTGCCCAAGGAGGTGTTGGAGATTCTGGCGGAGATGGTCGCCTTGGATACGGGATTGAAGCTTGGTTCTTTTACCACTGAGGGTGCCGGTGCCGGTGCCGGTGCTGACAACCACGGCGTCGAATAAGCGAATCACTCGCCTTGCCTCCAACTCACTATGATGAGGATGACTCAGGACGAACAAATAATAATTGGCACCGACTAGACTCAACATCCTTCGACTAGTATATGCATCGTCAACTCGATACACCAAAACTCCACTTCTCTACTGTACACTTCCTCGCATCTGTTTTATTTTTTCCAGGCCGGTTCACGAGCATTCCAAGATCAAAGTTCTGGCGCAGTATGATGTCGCATGTGTTGGGCGAACGTCGAATGTCCGGACTATGGGCCTATTTTTTGTTGTTGTATTACAAGGGCAGCTTGATGCTGGTACTGTATTTTTGTTTGCCTGCTTATAAAGACGCTTTATAATTGTATTTTATCGTGCGAATCATGATTCACTTTTATACTCGCTCGTGCTTATTTTCCGTGAAAATATGATCATTTTGACAGACTGGCAGGAAACACAACTATTGGGATTAACCGAGAAATAACCAGCTTGAACAACTGCACCCTCAATCTCGAAGACATAAGACAGATTACTTCCTACGCTCAGCAATTCCAATCCTATACGTCACAAACTCCTCTTCCTCCTCCTCCTCCTTCTCAGCATATCAGAACCCAAGATCAGCCAGCCTAATTCCAGTCCCAGAACCCAAACTACAACCGCAAACCCTCTTCCACTCCCTCAAATATGTCATCCCTGTCCACCACGTCACCACCATCGCAACAATCTCATACAACGTAACCCACGCCCGCCAAGCAACCATCTCCGACACAGCTGCGGATAACATCGACTCCGTGGATACTTCGAGCGGCAGCAACAGCAAGGCTTGATACCATGTTTCGGGCGTCCAGCTGTCGATGTTGTATGCCACTACCTGAGGTCCTGTAGGTGAAAGGGTGCGCGCGATGTCGATGTCGATTTTGTTATCGATGTCGATTTTGTTATCGATGGTGAGATACGTTACGGCTAAGACGTAGGTTAAGGCTGTGAGTATGAAGAGTACGAGGAGTGAGATGGCGATGGTGATGGCTAGGAGTATAACTTTGTGGCGCTGTTCTATTATTAGCTTATATTCCTTCGGGAGTGTCTGATTAGGGAAAACAAACCTGATGATACGCATCCCTCCGGAGAAATACACATGCCACCAGAGATGCAATACTCATTACAACGCCATATCCAGCCGCGCCATTGGTGACATGTCCCTGATTTAGAGAGAGTTTTTCAGGCAGAACGTGGAGATAGAAACCATTGCTGTCTGTTGGGCTGGTATTGGTGTTGAGGATGTAATACGTACCAATCTCGGTCTTTTGAATATGCAAGAAAGCGACCATGCGAGAGACGAGTGCGAGTTGGACGGTGGCGATGATGAGGAGGATTGCGAAGGGGATGTAGAGAGTTGTCTTTTGAAACATTCTGTTCTTCCTTTTCTTTTATTGCAGTTTTGAGTTCTTAGTTTAATAGGTATGGGGTCTTAAAAGGTTGATGTTGCCATTGCTAAACGAATAGGTCTTGAAGCTCATCTAGAGACTTCAGGTAGGGCTTGAAGTATATAGCATAGCCTCGCACTGGATAATTGACTGTCATGTGATGGTGTCGCAACGATTTTGTATATATACAACATGATATGAAAAATATTACCATTATATAACGGTTATATCCGCTTTAATACACAATATTTCTACGTAGTTATATAGGAGCTAGCCTCTTATAGCTAGCTTCTATCATATAATTTCAAGACATTACATATACCAGTGATGGCCAACCTACCCATCTCAGCCGCTCTATACCTACATCTACACCGAAACGGCCATCCCAAAACTCAGCCGCAAGACATGCAAGTCGTACATGTCTCTCAAGCGGGACTATCCAGAACAGGATCTTGGCGCGAAGGAGCGTTTCAGGGTTGTACATGCGATTCATCTTTCTACTGAAACCCTCTTAATCAACCAAGGAAAACAAATGAAGGTGTCTGGTTCCCCAGTTTGAAAAGATGTGACTCCAACAACTTCAATGAGGAAAGTGGCGTAAGCATTGAATCGAGAAATACGTATTCGAAGGAACCTACAGTCTACATGTATGAGTTTCCTGGCTCATTTTTGGATACTATCGGAAGTATACATACTGCACGAAGCATCAGCCTCATGCAAACAACCGTCGAAAGCGTAGTAGCACAACACAACATTCAAAAGACCACCCGTATGACGATGACATGGAGAGCGACTGCCGATTGCCATGCAGAACTCCATAAGTACATTGATTTCCTAGATAACAACCCTGGATCCCAAATAAAAGATAAATTCTCAGGTATCATTGTGTTTGGTTGTCCAAGGTACGTAGCACTGTACAACATCTGTGGGATCTGAGGCTTGTGCAAGTAGGACATTACGCATGTCAAGTGTTAAGTAAACTTCGATAAATCTCTAATCTCATAGATTAATATGCAAGTATGTATCCACGCAAGTATGCGATATAGACCGGAATCAAAGCGGGTAGCACGTTAAGAAAATGGTGCACTCAAAAATCAACTCAACGCCCTAGAGTGGGTATAGATGACAAATAGCCCAAACAAAACAGATGTATGTCAAAAAACGAAACATATGTCGTGATACCTATTCAACTGCAGCACCGGTGAAACCAACGGTGCGCATCGTAAGTCATTGCTAAAAAAGAAAAAAACCGAGTGCCAACGCCTGACAGCATTACGTCTGCCCCTGATATAACGCCCTCGATGTAGAAACGACTCCGTCCGAGAATGAGAAAGAGGACGTGAGGGAATATCATTTACAAGAATTCAAATTTTGTGAGGTATGGTATGAACCTACGGTCCGATCCATTTCAGTAGTACCGAAACCAGATGTTGACGATGAACCGGTTTCGCAATATAGTCATTCATACCACTGGCGAGATACAAATCAGAGTCACCCTTCAGCGCATTTCCCGTCATCGCGATGATGGGTACATCTCGACTCATCGCGCGAATGGCTTTGGTGGCATCTACGCCGTCCATGACTGGCATGTTGATATCCATTAGGATCGCGTTGTAGGAAAGAGGTTTCTGCTTGACTTTGCGGACGGCCTCGGCGCCGTTCCAGGCTGTGTCGACTTTCTCGAAGCCGATCATGTTCAGCAACTTGAGCATAATAGTTTGGTTCATCATATTGTCTTCAACAAGCAAAAGCTGTTTTCGAGGTGCCAGTTGTTGGATTTTTGCGTTCAGATCTGGGCCTCGAGCCTCGCTTAGACGTCGGCGGGGACGTGTATTGTCGACCGTGCCCATTCTGACTGATAGCCAAAACACGCTTCCATGACCATCAGGATTGGGCGCAAACCCGACCGATCCGTCCATAAGCTCAGCCAAGCTTTTGCAAATAGATAGACCTAACCCTGTACCTTGATATCTCTTTCGACTGCTGTCTGCAAACCGAGTGAATGGGGTGAAAAGCGAGCTCGCAGCGTCCTCGGGAACGCCGATACCAGTGTCGACAACCATGGTGGTTACTTCATATATTGAACTGTCTTGCGGGTCTTCAGTGACCTTGACGGCAACGTCAACACTACCCTCATCTGTAAACTTGACAGCGTTGCCGACAAGGTTCTGTATGATTTGTCGGTATCGGAGAGGGTCTCCTTTTAGATGTTTGGGCAATTGATCCGAATAACTGACACGCAAGTCCACTCCCGGCTTCAAAGATGATTGACAATTTCGACAAACGGCACCCACAACCTCTTTCACATCTACAACACCAGGGGTTATTGTAAAGGTGCCAGACGATAGTTTAGAATAGTCCAGTACATCATTGATAATCTGCAACAAAACAGAACCAGTGTCTTCAATGATGTTGATATACTCCTTCTGTTTATCATCCAGGTTGGTTCCAGCGAGCATCTGTATGGACATCAGCATACCGTGCATCGGCGTCCTAATCTCGTGGCTCATATTCGCCAAAAAGTCGGATTTGAGTTTGGAGGACTCCTCAAAAGCAGCAATCAGTCGGCTCTCGGCTGCTTTCCGTTCTGTCAAATCTCTCGTAACCTTGACAAAACCGACATGACGACCAGCTGTGTATATTGGGGTAATCATGACATTGGCCCAGAAGCGCGTGCCGTCTTTGCGATACCGCCATCCTTCGTCTTCTACTTTGCCTTCTTTCAAACACACCTCTAATTCCTTGCCTGGTTTATCGACTATTCGATCGTCTTCACCATAAAAAGCCGAAAAGTGGCGACCGATAATATCGTCTGAGCTGTAACCTTTGATCATGGCTGCACCGGAATTCCAGGTGGCCACACAGCCAGTTGTGTCGAGCATGAAAATCGCATAATCTTTCACAGTATCGACAAGAACCTTGTATGTTTCATTCATGTACGCCAGCTCTCTGTTGACTTTTCGGGCCGACGATTCCTTGGTCACATCATGAACCGACAAGACTACATAGAGTAATTTACCTTGATCCTGGATAGGTGTAATGTGGACGCTGTATACCGTATAGCCGACACCGTTGTCAATTGCAATGTCATCTATAATCTGCAGTTCGCCTGTCTTGATCGCGTGTGTGATTACCCGATGAAGACTGGTAGTGTCGGTCGCCGGAACCTTATGTGCTGGGAGGTCATAGATATTGTGACCTATAACTTCAGCACGAGCATACCCGCTAAAGACCAAATGACTCTCCGAGACTTGTGCCACTCGCAAATTTGCATTGAGCACAATCGTCGGCAGCGGAGACAAGGAGAAAATACGACCCAGATCTGAGTCCATGGCTGGAGAAGACGATTCAAAGGGATCCAAAGGCTGAATACTATGCGAGTGTGATCGGCGGGGGGACTCCSGCTTATGTTCGTTGACTCGTACAACGGACATCATGGTTGACGGTTCTTTGCTCTGAGGCCTCGATCCGACCGACTTTATGGAGAGGGGAGCGAACACATTGGCCAGTGTCTCATCGCCGCCTCCATTAATGGCCATGGAGGCTGATAGTTGGTGCATGAGAGATTGTAAGAGGCGGGAGATGTAGTCGAAGAGCGAGAACATTCGACTAGTTCTATTGTATCTGGTGTCTGAGTGGGGATTGCCCGATTGGGAGTGTATCGGTGATGTTATGCAGAGGGGCACTCTGCAGTCTGCACTAGCGATATCTCTCTCTCAACACCAACTGTAAAGACAGGCAGTCAACAATTGACTGAATGAATTCAAACGGACTCAGAACGAGAAAATGAGAAGAATTAACTGTCGGTTCCAAAATGAAGACTGCAAGAGTCCAAACAGTCCAGGATGGATGGATGTGGGGGACAGACGGTTCCGTCCCAATAGATTTGSGAGCCACTCAGAGCAAAGATCCAGACGCCGAAGGACGGCAGTTGCAGGCGTTCAATTCAGTGGATGGACATCAAAGCGTTAACAAGTGGCACCATTCTATATTTTTCTTCTTCTCACTCCTTCTTCCGTACTTTTCAAAATGTTTGTATGAAAGATGGAGAAGTCAGGATAATGGCGAAGAAAAAGTACAATGGCGAAGAAAAAGTGACACTGTGAAGCTGACGGAATCCGGTTTTGTTCCCAGTTGGCCGCTGAGACCAGAATAGTTTAGCCTATAGCAAACCGACTACGTACCATCATTGGTCCCCGAGTTCTGGTTCGCCCAGCGCGCTATGCCATGATAGGCCTAGCCAGTATCAGAGCAGACAATTGGCCGGGAGGAACTCCCTGACAGTTCGTCTTCTTTTCTGCTTACTCTTACTACGTACTAGTAGCTGTTGGATCTGCGCTCTCAGACACTAAATCGGCGATCTCTCTGGTATGACGCCATTCATCGTCCAGACTCATTCAGGGCATTCTATAACACAGTGCCAAGCCCTGGGGAATCCGCTGATCTTCAAGCATATTACATACTATGTAGTATGTTGCCTTCACACTGTATGTAGTGCATAGTTGTATTTTTTCTGATTATCACTACATCGATACTACTTGATTTCGGGACTATGGCTGAAACTTGTTGCGTATCAGTGCATCGTGTTAGCGAATGTCGCAGGCTATGTTCCGTATCCGGTCTAGCCTAGGCTGCGATCATGATCTCCGAAGACACTTCAAGAGCCAGGGGTGGTTACTATCTTCAGCCTCATATGCTTCTCTTATGTAGAGCAGTAGATCGTCACATTCTACCAATGAGATGGTCTGTAGGCGTAAGACGGATTGATATCTAAAGTGTTTTGCCAAGATTTTTCAACTCGTGTCGCAAGGCTTATCGTGAGTGTCCAAGTGGTTGCCTACACTCAAATCGGTGACTCACAAAGCATGTAAATAAGAAAAACTAAAGACTTGTACAGAGCGCAAACACAAAACAACAAGATATCAAAAGTTGATGCATTGTATATACATTTGAAAGCCTCGAAGCCTACACAATGGCTACAAACAAAGCCGGCTCCTCACTCTACAGCTACACCGTCGCGCCTCACTTGGCCGCTGAATATGACGTCCCCTTCGCCGACTTTGCGCTTGCCCATCCACAGTACAAAGCCTTTGTCATAGGAGGCTTCGTATTCACGCACCGCTCTCATGCCCAACATCTCCCGGACTCAGCATCAGACCGCGCCACCAAGAAACACATTGCTTCCTCAATGTCTGGCGAGGAAAAACCCTCACACCTAATGCTAATCATCCAACGCGCCCTCGACGACTCATTTGGTGGATACTGGGATTTCCCCGGTGGCTCGCTCGAGCGCACCGATCAAACTCTTCTTGATGGCGTGGCGCGCGAGGTCTTTGAAGAAACGGGCTTGCACGTTAGCAAGATCCGCGACATAGTTCGCGTCGATGAGTGGATTGAGCGTAAAAGTTTGAGGCCGGCGGGTAAATGGAGTTTTGTGGTTGATGTGCATGAGGCGGTTGACACGGTCGAGTGGGAGGAGAAGATTAGGCTGGATCCGAGGGAGCATGGGAAATGGTTGTGGGTAAACGAGGAAGAGGTTGAGGAGAGCGCGAGACTTCATAAGGAGGGTGCGCCGTATATGTTTGTGGGCGTGCAGGGGGGGACGGCGTGGGAGGCCTTTAGGGTCTATTTGAGATTGGAAGACAGGGCGTCGAAGGGAATTGCAAATGAGGATATTGCTGAAGTTGCGAAGGTGTAATTGCCTCTTTTTGTCTTTTTTAAACGACAGATGGGCATATCCCAGTGATAATTTAGATGATTTTACGAGGAGCCACACTACCTTGGTCTATGTTGGTGTATAACAATAATAATGAACTATACACTAGCTGAATCATCGACAATATAGCTCTATGATAAGTCGGATAGGCAATCTAACATAATGCACTCAAGTCTAAACAGAAATCATATCAGGCCCGAAAGGAGGTATATCATCTTCTGCCGGCATTACACCGCCAGCCTTCAACTCGAGCGCAACTTTCTCAACCTCGCCCCACACCCTAAGCAGATTTCCTCCAGCCACCTTGGCAGCATCCGAATCGCTGACTCCACGTCTAAGCAGCTCTGCAATCAAATCCGGGTACTTGGAGACATCTTCCAGACCCTTGGGCGTAGACTCGATGCCGTCAAAGTCACTACCCAGGCCGACGTGGTCGAAGCCAATGAGGTTACCGATATGCATAATATGGTTTGCAACATGGGCAAGGCTTGCATTTGGGGGATAGAAGTCAGGCATTCCGTCTTCGCGATCGGATGCGGTACAACTGATGAACTGAGGATAAAAATTGACCATGACGAGCGAACCAGTCCTTTTGACGAGTTGCAACGTCTCATCTGTCGGATTGCGAGGGTGCGGGCACAGAGCATAGGCGGAACTATGGCTGAAAATCACAGGTGCTTCACTACCAATCCAGTCATCTTTGCCGGCACCGAGGACATCGCGCATTGTAGCTTCGCTAACATGGGCCAGGTCGACGATCATACCGAGTCGGTTCATCTCAGAAACGATGATTTTCCCTTTTTCGCTGATACCATTCCACACTGGATCTGCCTTTTTGACTCCGGCGCCGGGGACTTCGACCAGAGCTGCATCGGCGTAAATATTGTGGCAATTGTGTGTCAACGTCGCGTATCTGACGCCAAGTTCGTAGAATGAGCGAAGATGCGCGAGAGAGTTGCCAATGGAGTGCAAGCCCTCGATTCCAAAAGGCGAAATGACTTTGCCTTGACGGAACTCTTTCAGGGCTGTTCTACCATTTGGCGGCTTGGAAAGAATATGCTTAAATTCCTGTTGAATTCTTGTCATGACATCAACCTGTTCGTAGGTCATCCTGACGCTCTCTGCATAATTCTCGCTCGAAAAATCCGCGCCGTTTGCAGGGCATGGGACGAACACACTCCAAAAAGTACCGCCGACTTGACCGTCGGCCAAGCGTGGTGCATCAACGTGGCCAGTCAAATTTCCACTAAGAAACCGCTTGACGAAGTCGGAGCTATAGATTTTGTTGCCATATATAGCTCGTACGAGTATAGGAAGGTCGTTGTGGCCGTCTACTCAATTAGCTAGAGTTTAGGTTGAAGCTAGTGTTTACTTACCGATAAGAGGTGTTTCGGAAAGAATCTCGTGAACGCGGTGTTCTATGCTTTTGATTGGCATCACTTTCTGGCCACACGTAAAAGATGAAGAACCCCAGTAAGCGAATGCAGTCAATGTCAATAGAGCAGCGAGCGCGAGTGACCACGCCCGAGAGCGGAAAGAGCGGCGGGGGGCAGTGATGGTAGCAAGGTCCTCTTTGGTCTCGAAGAATTCCGAAGAAGAGCGGTCTTCACAGCCTAGGAGGCCATGTTTTTCGTATTGAGTGTCCATCATGGATTGAACAATCCAAGATGAGATGAGATGATGTAGAGATGTGTTGTTGTTGTTAAGGTCGAAAGCACTCGATGACTTCGTGCCTCGGACGATAACGCGATAAGGAGGACCCACGTGTCTGGCCAATGAAATACTTATGTACGCCCCACACCGATCAACCACAGAGACGCAAAATAAGCCTCCTCACCACGACAGAAACTCAACGGGGGGAGTTTTGAGGCATCGTTTTCTATATATCTTCATAGCTCTACATGGAGACATACGCCCGCTTGGAACACACCATCTTGCCTGCACCTGCTATGCTGGCCGACTGAACAACATCGAGACACTCACGTGCCCCGCCACTATCCAGTCTAAATTTTCATCAGACTGAAATTCACCATCGTCACCTTCTCTCAACCACGAGAAAGGTTCTGGCTATGGCAGACTCTTCATTTGTGCCAGGTAGAGGGATGATCAATTCTGGTAGGCTAATGCCTGTGCTAATTGGTGTATGGCAGGTTTTCTGGCAACGTGGCACAGCTTTCGAGTTCCTATCATCGTCTCGCTAGCAGTCTTCTTTATTTTTGTACGGTTTTTCGGTACTAAACGGTCAAAGAGCCCACTATCTTCGTCACTTCCTCCCTCCCCGCGTCTTGAATCTGCCATTCCCAAGGAGAAACCCGTCGCTCCTATACTCGATCAAAAGTCAGTTACCGAGGTCAAGTCAACGCCAAAATCCGTCGCACCCGGCCCTAAGAGAGTTGTGGGCAATAAAGGTCGCCGTGGAGGAAAAGATACACAGAAAGCCGGTGAATTAAACGGACCGTCATACATCAAACCAGTCATATTCTTCGCTTCGTTGACCGCATCCACCCAGACACATGCGCGCTGGCTTTCAGAAGAATTGCGTACAGCGGCGCAAGAGAAATCACCCGGAAAAGATGAAGAATGGGGCCTTCTTCCTCCAGAAATCTACGACCTGGCCGAAGTTGATTTTGACGATCACTTCGTCACTGCACCCAAGCCACCAGCAAACTCTCCAAATACGAGATACGTCTACTGTTTCTTGATCCCAACCTACAATATTGATACCATCATTGACACATTCATTGCTCATTTGGATGAGACCCATAATGACTTTCGTATTGATACTGCGCCATTGTCGAGCTTGGCTGGATACTCTGTATTTGGATTTGGTGACAAGGAGGGTTGGCCCTCGGAAGAAGAAGGGTTCTGCTCTCAGGCCAAGGAAATAGACCGCTGGATGGCCAAGCTCACTGCCAAGAGGCGTGCATACCCTCTCGGTATGGGCGATACGAAGACTGATGCACTCGATTGCTTGAAAGATTGGACGAACGGGTTGGCTGATATTCTGCTCGAAGTAGCACAGACTGGTGGCTTAGGCGAAGGTGTTGCTGGTAGTGGCGACCCATTGGAAAGTGATGAAGAGTCTGCAGCAGAAGATGAAGATGAATCATCGAACAAGAAAACGCAGACGGTAGTTGACTTGGAAGATATCAACTTCGGGGCCAGGGCAAAGAAAAGCAAAGGCGACCCGATACCTGTTGACTTTACGACAGTATCCAAAGTTCAGACAAGCCCGACAACTTTGAAAGAAATGGTACCATCTACGTCACCAACCTACGCATCGCTCACGAAACAAGGCTACACAATCGTTGGGTCTCACTCTGGAGTCAAAATCTGTCGTTGGACCAAATCAGCACTACGAGGACGGGGCTCATGCTACAAGTACTCTTTCTACGGTATTAAGTCACATCTTTGCATGGAAACTACACCGTCATTGTCTTGCAGCAATAAATGTGTCTTTTGCTGGCGCCATGGTACAAATCCTGTAGGAACAACGTGGCGATGGAAAGTCGACCCTCCGGAAATGATCTTCAACGGCGTCAAAGAAGGGCATTACAAAAAGATCAAAATGTTAAAGGGCATTCCTGGTGTTCGTGCAGAACGATTTGCCGAAGCTATGCGGATTCGACACTGCGCTTTGAGTTTGGTTGGGGAACCCATCTTCTATCCCCATATTAATGAATTCCTCGGTATGCTTCACAACGAACAGATATCGAGCTTTTTGGTATGCAACGCACAGCACCCAGATCAATTAGCCACTCTTCATCGCGTCACTCAATTATACGTATCTATCGACGCGAGCAATCGTGAAAGTCTGCGAAGAATTGATCGTCCTCTACACCGTGATTTCTGGGAGCGCTTCCAGCGTTGTCTCGATATTCTCCGCGAGAAAAGACATGTTCAACGTACTGTCTTCCGCTTAACACTTGTCAAAGGTTTCAACATCGATGACGAGGTCAAAGAGTACGCCGACCTTGTTGAGAAAGGATTGCCGTGTTTTATCGAAGTCAAGGGCGTCACATACTGCGGCACAAGTTCCAGCGCAGGTGTAGGTCTCACGATGAAGAATGTTCCGTTTTATGAGGAGGTTGTCGCATTTGTGCTCGCATTGAACGACGAGCTCGAAAGACGAGGGTTGGGATACGGAATTGGAGCAGAGCACGCTCATAGTTGTTGTATTCTACTGGCCTCTGACAGGTTCAAAGTTGATGGCAAATGGCATACGAGAATCGATTACGATCGATTCTTTGAGTTGCTAGAGAAGGAAAAATCGGAAGGTATCTCATTCCGCCCCGAAGATTATATGAGAGAAACCGAGGAATGGGCTCTCTGGGGCAATGGAGGCTTCGATCCGAATGATCAACGTGTTCGAAAGGTTCGAAACAAAAAACCGAAGAATGACCAATCGGCTGAGTAGGTACGACTACCATACGCAATGTTCATGGAGATACCAGACTATTAAAGATCATGACATGTGATTATATGCGGCATATGTCGCTTCGCCGGAAACTTGATAAAAATTCCATATCAAATGCGATTCAAGGCTTAAGAATGGGAATGTGGAATCTCTACAACTGATTCTCATGCGAGTACTTTTCCGTATCACAGCGAGCTTATCCGAGTATGTCTATTTACGCTGTTTTATGGGATACTAAGCGCCAACAAAGAGTCGGACTCGTATTCGGCTTTTACCAAAACGACTGATGAGAACATTTCCATAGCCTTGATTTCCATGGCTTTCGAATCTAGCAATGAATCATATGACGCCGAGCTGGGTTAACCAGATACAGAAATTAAGCGGCAAGTTGGCCGCCGCAGCGTTGTCGAGGTTCATCCAAAACTTAGTTATTACCTGTCCTACTTGATCTCAAACATCTGATTATCGTTGCGACGGGGCTGGCTTGCGGAGAGAAGTCCGGAGATGCGGATCGCCAGAAAAGCGCTTCGGGAAAAGCCTGGGGAAGTGCGGGGTTTGCCTAATCCTTAAAGTCCTTGAACAATATTTAGTCAACTATTGAATTATGTCAAGTCATAGGCGTGTCGAATTAATTGTTCATATGAAGATTTTGGAGTTGGCGTATATCTTTCATCTTAGTTACTCTATGAAGTAACAACATACAGTACATCCAACCACTAACTCAGTACCCCTTAACAGTCTTGACATGCTGAATCCTCTCCCAAACCCACGGCGTCAGCGTCGAGCTAAAGTTATTACTAAACTTGATACTGAGATAATCGTATCCTTCATCGGGCACCCAATCAATCGCAAACTTGGTTTTTGCGTATTCTTCCAAGCCTTTGATGGTGGGACGGAGCGAGACGGGCATGGGCGTCGTTACGCCGTTTTTGTACCATCTTTTTTCCCGAGTAGTAGTTAGCATATGGATCAGGGGATGTTACAGAGAACTTACGAAGCGTAGTAGACGATGGCGAGCATGATGCGGACATCTGAGGTTGGGTTTGGCATGCCGGCGTGCCTATCGCCATAATTAGCCCTAACTAGTTCCTTCCATTCCTCCATCAAGGGGCAGATGTGTGCGTACCATAATCTCAAATCCCGCAAAACAATAGACCCCTTCTTAATTTTCGGATAACAAGGCGGCCTCACCTTTCTCCTCTCCTCCAACTTTGCCTCCGCAATCATCGGCTCSCCCMACTCTCGATGATAATCTAAATTCGTATTCTGCGTACCCAACCATAATTCTGTGGTTCCATTCTCAGGACCAACATCAATCAAACACGTATTAAAGGCGATTGCGAATGGGTGCTCAGGATGCTCAAACCGAATATCGGCGTGAACCACTTGTCGCTCTTCGGTTGCGAGGAGAGTATTGGAGCGGATAAAGTGGACTTCAGGGTTGGGACCGAGAATGTTGGAGACAATTCGGGCGCCGTGTTTGTTGGCGTAGACTTGAGGAAAGAGCCATTCTGTGAATTGTCGACAGGTCAGTCATGTAGATAGGGGTTGTAGAGGTGAAGTATTAGGACCTTTTTCCAAAGGTGGGACTTGTGAGAGGTTTCCTCCTGCAGACGCGCCTTTGGTGGCTGCGTTTACGTTCAAATGACTAAATTCTATCAGCTATTGCTCATGAAGTAGGGGGGAAAGTAATAACATACTTGAAATGTATCTCTCCATTCCCACTAAGCAACTTTTCCGTATCTTGCAACATCCTCTCATTCAACTTGTCGATGATCGTAGTATCGATGGCATTCTCGACCACGACGAGACCGTCGCTAAAAAATGCCTCGATTGCTTCGTAGAGCTTCATGTCGCTCATTACGCCGCTGTCTCGTTCTTCATCTGTGAGGACAATAGCCTTTGGGCCGTCGACGTTTGTAGCCGCGGACATGGTTGTGCGGCTGCTCGTTACAGGTCTATGCAAAGCTGAGTTCCAAGAAAGGTTCAATGTTCCTTTTTCATGAATGAAAAGTAAAGATTCTTCAGTTTCATTTTATTTCTTCATGAATCCATGGAATTGATCTTTCCAGGTTATGTTTTCCTAAAGCTCCACGGGGGACGTCCGGGGAAGTTATTCAGGGCATCGGCAAAACTATACAACTTGACACCAACACGACTGGATCCATGCTTTGAAAACCTGTATCAATCTGGTACTCAGCCGATCGCTCTCGCTCACAACTCCGATCCTGCGATAGTGTATGATCTATGCGGAGTCGAGTCAGTCCCCTATACAAGATCCCCCGCACTCGGTCATACTCGGAAGAACTCCGAGCTGGCCAGTGCAATGCTCTTGATATGAACAATCTCAATCTCCAGTTTACCTGAAATATTTCCTTCCTAGAGACATGAAAACTACCGAACAAAAATCGAAAATATGGCAGAACAACACGTCTCTTTCAAAATCGAAGACCTCTTCTCCGTTAAGGGCAAAGTCGTCGTTGTTACTGGCGGCGGTTCTGGTCTCGGTAAAGCTATTGCTGAAGGGTTTGCGGTTAATGGCGCAAAAGTGTACATTTCTGGGAGACGCAAGGATACGTTAGAGACCGCTGCGAAAGAAATTGGGGGAGATATTCATATGTGAGATAATATCTGCTTTGCATTTGTTGAAGATGAAACTGACTTGTCGGCTTTCTCAAGAATTCAAGGAGATGTGCAGACTGCAGAAGGATGTAAGGCTATTGTTAAAAGTATTGCTACCAAGGAGTCTCATGTCGGTTACCTTTATGAAAGTCCTACTACGTCGATTTTACATACTGACGGGATGATGGATTCATAGATTGATACACTCATAAACTGTGCGGGAGTCAATAGCCCCTGGAGAGTGACGGCTAAGGATCACAATGACCGTGCGGCTTCTTCTCATAAGTAGCAATAGATGATATAGAAGCTGACTTTCCCCAGCCGACCAAGTGGAAAATCTTCTCATCAATGGGTTGATTGAGTTCGTATTCATTGTCCATCCCAGTAGAAGGCGTGATTTTTGCTAACAGTACCTATAGAGAAGATTTCGACCGAAGTAATCAAAGTCAGAGCTCATATCACACCAAATATACACATCTCATTGACTAATTGTTTTCAAGTCAATGTCAACGGCGTATACTTCCTCACGGTTAACTTCATACCCTTGCTGCGGAAATCGAAGGACCCCAATGTCTGCGTGATTGCTTCGTTGGCGGGATTGGGGAATATCAGGTATGTAATATAGAAAATTATTCTTATGATAGTTGCTGACACTCATAAGATCTATGGGATCCCTGACGTATGGTGTCTCCAAGGCTGCCGGTGAGTAACCTTGACGACTGTGCCAACGACCTTACTGACCATCATACAGTCATTCATCTTTCAAAGCTTCTTGCCGGTCGTTTTCACCCGTAATTACCACTACATAATTCAAACTTTCAAATCCAAATCTAATCTCATTTAGAATGAAAATCCGTGTCAACACTATCTGCCCCGGTATCTTCCCCTCCGAAATGACTGGTGTCACTGCCGGCAAACATGAATACAACATCAATCATCAAGCCGAAAAGGCAGCGCTGCGAAGTACTGCAGGTCGTCCCGGTCGTCCCGAGGAGATGGTTGGACCCGTCTTGTTGTTGTCTAGTCCTGGTGGAGGGTATATGAACTGTGCGCTGTTGACGGTAGATGGAGGACGGTTGATGGGTGTTTCGATTAATGATGGAATTCGGATGCCGGATCATTTGTATACGTGAGTTCTCATTTCCCCTGCATTTGAGGTCGGGCTTTTTACTAATTTGATGGTCCTAACAGCGATGAAATCTTGGGCTAGAACGAGTTCTTATAGAAGAAAGGCTGGAAAATAGAGATACAAAGAGGATAGATAGACAGTCAATTACTAGCAAGTCGTATACGATTTTCAATTCTACTATCAAGGATTCGGGCCAATATCATCTTGGAAAATATCTTTCGTCGATACTTCGTCAGAAACAGAAGAATAATTAGTAACTCCTATGCGTCGACTGCGCAACGACATCGGGAGAATGGTCACCAGTACAATTATGACTTGAATGATAGTTTAAGAATTGTCCTTCAAAAGTCATGTTCGTCCAATCGTGTCGACATTTTTTCATATATGACTACATATATCATACTGCAGAGCTACATGTATCCTTGAGCGACACTGAATGAACATGGCGGTCCTCATAAAAACATAACAGCTGTTCGCCGTAGGTGTTAGGTATCATCGTCTTATATTCACGGACCGGTCGCCATTCGCCCATGGTAACTACCAGTTGATATAACCCAATCGGGCCTCCTGGAAGGTCTAATACCCCAAATAGCGCCATCCCAAATCGACTTGTTGCTGGGTGACGCCACTCTTCATGGCACGGCGTTGCTCTTCAGGAGTACCAGCCAGAAGCTTATTTAAGCGTCGGACGTGGATTGTGTAACCAACGATGACGATAAAGAATGCGGTTGCGCAGCCGATCACTAACAACGACGAGTTAGCACAGAACTTTGGAAAAGATGCATCGACAAGTAGTGGAAGACTTACAAGTTCCAAACGCAGCATAATAATGCGGCGAGCTAAAGTATAGATAACTCGTCCACACATTCGACAGTCCACCAATGGCATTGATCATGGCTACACCAGCGGCGCGCTTGGGATAAGGTCGAGCCATATGGATGTTCAGTGTCTTGTACAGAAAGATCTGGGGGCCGGCAACGACACAAGGCATCAACATCATGGCGAAGTATCGACCGCCGAGTTTGAGAGTACATATCGAAATGACGTAGGCGACTACTGCGATGGCGAGACTGAAGAGATGGACGGGTAGAATCATATTTGTGCGCTAATTCGGTCTCATTGTCAGTTGATTTGATTAGAAAAGAAGTACAGAGTGCATACATCACTGATATAACTGATGATGTAGAACACAATTGTTGCAAGGATGTAAGGAGGAGCAGTGAGCAACAAAGTAATATTCTTGCTGAATCCCAATGATCCGACAATGGTGCTGGTCCAGTCAGTAAGGATGTGTACTACAGTCAATATCCGGAAAATAACTTACGGAAAGAAGTTGACAGTTGAACCCATAGCCTGACTCATGCCCATGCACCAAACCAAAGCCCAGACCTTGGGGTCCATGATTGCGAGTTTGAATCCTTTGAGAGCAGTAGTTTCTTCGTGGGCTTCACCGGCACCGGCTTCCATCTCGATACGCCACACTGCATAGTCGCGTTCGATGGGCTTGAGAAGGCGTGCGTTATGTGGGTATTCCGGCATGAGCATGGCGGAGATGAGACCGCAACCAATTGTCGTGGTGCCCTCCCTGTTAATATTAGTAAAGATCCGTCTGAAGGTGATTTTGAGGAAGCAAGGAATACGTACACAATAAAGAGCCATCTCCAACCAGCAATACCATAACGACCATCAAGTGTCAAACACGCAGCAGCAATAAACCCACCAAAAGCACTACCAATCATCTGAAACATGAACAAAGCTCCAAGACGTTTACCCAGTTCGCTCTTGGTGTACCAAGCACTCATAAAATAAATAACCCCAGGGAAAAACACGGCTTCGGTTACACCCAGCATGACACGAACTGCCAGGAGGCCATGGTAGGATTTGACGGCGGCTGTACAGGCACTTACGCAACCCCAGATGGCGGCTGCGCTGCAAATATCTTTGATCTATCAGCAAGGGGTGCTGTGGAGTAATGGTATATAGTTACTCACATAGGCCGGGGCGAGTAATTCTGGTCATAAGCAGGTTCGAAGGAATCTGAAACGGAATATAACCGGCTGTGTGTTGTTAGACCTTTAAAGCTGGGACTTGACGTAAAGATATAGCCTTACCGAAAAGAATGGAAATAGCAGTCGCAAAGTCGTTGGTGCTCATGTGCAGATCGTCCATGATACCGTAAACTTTGGCAGCTGCGAGCGCAGATCGATCCACATCTGATGTTGTTAGTCAAGTTCGGAAATACTTGACGATCAAGGAGTATCAACTCACAGTTGAGAATATAAAGGACACCCATAATCGGCCTGAATCAATATTATCAGTCATCATTTAAGTCAAGAATAGAAATGGTCGACACCCAGACATACATAATAACCATGTCAATTTTGCGAACCATTCTGGTCTCCAATTGCTGAAGTTCTTCGGGGCTCAAGTCCCGAATACTTTCAGGCTTCTCGATCACATTGTCGACATCCTTGTTGTTCTCCTCAACCTCTAGATGAGCAATATCTTCTTTGACGATGTTTTCATCTGCACTGGCAGGGCGGCCAGTCTCTTTATAGGCTGCAGTCATGGTGGGCTGCTTCAAATAACGATACTTTGAGAAAAAGGAAGAGAGATGTCCGAGACTGACTAAGGACAAATACAATGGGAGAACAGATAAATCGCCGGGGGAATTGACTTGAAATAGAAGTCCTAATGGGCAACAACCAGTGAATTCTGCTTTAGGCCTAGCGACTATCGGGCTGGTCCCCGGTCCCCGGAAAACCCCAAGCAGACGATCCCCACGGGGTAAGATTGGACGGGTCAGCTGCGTCGTATATGCCAATACACTCTACTGCGTGCTAAAATATGGCCAAGACCCTATTCTGGATTGTCCTACCGTTGATTTGCAAAGCGATAGGCTCAATTTCTACTACTAGTAGGCGATTCGTTCGCTAGATTTCCAGTCTTGATATAGGATATAGCTTTGGCGTCTCTAAGATTGTCTTGGTTTTGACGCTAATGCAGCTTCGGACATTTGGCGAAGAGAAGTCTCGGCTTTGTCCGCGAAAGTTAAGCAGGGTGTTGGTGGCTGGATTTGGGTATGTAGGACGGTCAGATGAGGTTACCTAATATTTTGATAAGTCTTTTGGCTCTCTACCCTTCCATCTACCGTTCATTTAGACTTGAGCACTTCAAAAGCATGTCACTAGCTCACTGGCTCTTCGCCTTGTGCGTGGTCAAAGCTCAAAGAGACGAGATAAAAGCAACGGAGCATGTCCGATGCTTGCCGAGGGTCTGTTCACCCGGGTGTAATTACTTGCATACTGAGTGTTCTTGGGCTTTGCAAAGATTCTTACTCGAGTTCTATTGCTTTCGACTGACGTGCGTGATAAGCTATGATTCTGCTGTACAGAGTTMAGTACGGCCACCGAGTCAAGTTCGCATGACTTGGTATGACCTAGACAACTCTGATAGCACTGACCCAACAAAGACCTAATGCACCAACATCAGTAGATGTCATAACAATATAGCAACCGATAGCATACATTGACCGTGAGAGTATTCTATCATTAGATTAAAAATTTCACAGTTCGTTCCATCCTCCATCTCTCAAGGATTACCAAAAACCAGAAGGCTATGAATACTCACTTTATCAAAATAACGTCGACGCAAATAGTCCCTACCGCGATGAACAGGAAACTCCGCCACGACCATGATGCTGAATTTCTCCGCGTCGACGCCAGCCTTTTCCAAAAGCTTTCATACCGCGCACAGGGTATGCGCGACTAAAGGTGTCGCAAAGTCGATGCCACTGGTCTCGCAAGTCACGATCGCACCGAATTTGCGCCAGCGACCGGCAAAATGGCTTTGTAGCAGCGATGTGGTTAGGGTCAGCCCACTGCGCTGCCTAGAAATACCAAGCACGTCACGAAATACAGTGCCAGGACATGGGAAGTCGACTACTCGGCGCACGATATCAGCCAGCTGCTGTATATCTTCGTGGACAAACGGCAGCAGATAGCGTTCCGCAAAATCCTTGGCCTTTACATCGCCGGGCGGTTCATTGATCCAGATAAAGTTGGGGCGATACTTCGGATCGTAATTTTTGCTGCCACTAACATTCCTGTCGTCCTCACTACTGAAGTCCCCTGCGATTCCGCCGTTTTGGTTCACTGGTTTGTACGTAAACGTCGAGTAACACGCTGTCTGGCGCCGAAGGCGAAAAGGTTAAAAGTAGCGCCTGATCCCTTGTGTCAGTGATGAAGGATACATCGCATCAGAGTTTTCGTACACTACACTTATAAATGCTCTACCGGCAGCCGCGGTCGTTGCTGTACCTGTTCCTGAAAAAATGCGGCCAATGCCAGTCAGTGCTCTTCCTTGTAGGCACGATCAAGAATTAAGAGCCTAGGATTAGCACCGGTGGCTTTTACATATTCTACTTTGGTGATGTCGCTCATACTGACCACGCGTACCTTGAATCTCGTACGTCCAAACAAAAAGGCCCAGGCATTGGCACAATAGTCCTTGAAGGCACTGCTTTTGCTTGTGATAAGAATTATAAGCCTCGGCCCCAGCGACGCTTTCGTAGTTGGATAGGCAAAAGCCAATAAATTGTACGGGTGAAGGCTGCGTTTGAAAAGGTTTAATCGTGGAAAATTCGCTCCAAAAGCTTTCGCAGCGAGTGCGGCGTCTCTGGGGTTTGGTCCAAGATCGGCACTGCAGACTCCATTGAAACTTCGAACATAGTCACACCAAGATGCAATTAACCAGCGCCCCAGTACAAGTATGCATCCACGGAAGAATATCTAGGTAGCCGCCTAGCGATAAGTATATTGAAATAGAGCCCGTTTGGGTTAGTGCCATAGTGACTAACCGCGTTTGGGGTATATTGAACTCTAATTGAATGGCGCGTCAAGAGGCGGCCAAATTGTCGCGCTAGCCGCTTGATACACGCGACCTTTCCATTTTTGAGGCGGAAAGGCTGACATAACAAATTAAGCTATAGAATGGACTCAGAACCGGTTCAAATTCCTTTGGTAGAGGCGTACATGAGGATATTGTTGAGATTCCATGAAAATAGTCAAACACCGGTGAATATACCTTGTAATCTGCTGCAACCTGCACCAACGTCCTCAATGATTGATTTCGGCATTCATGAAGAGAACGCCTACCGAATAAACAAAGAAAAGCTTTCCATTTGTAATGAAAATTCCATTTGACTGGGCAATCCGTCTGTCTTGAGAAAGAAAAAAGATGCAAACGTACAAAACATCAAAAAACAAACGAGAGATAAACTGATTAAGCGCTGTCATTGGCCCAACAGCGGAGGTAGCGCCAAACAACACACCTTCGATGGAGCAAACAGAGCAAACAGGGTCCACAATGAAAAAACTCTGCAGCTCACCGAAAACACCTATCCCAAACCAGCCTAGCGCACCTGGAAATCTCGTCTATATAAACAGCCTTCCTCTCCTCGCTCTTTTGGCCTTTTTCTTTCTTTCTTTTTTTCATAGCGACTCTACTTCAAAGAATCATTTCATTAGTAGACGTCCTCCGCTGTTTTTTCGAAAATAGCCACATATCCCACCCTTGCTGATGACCTCCATGTCCTCGATACCCTAAAGTGAAATTTTGTTGGCATTCTGTTTTTTAGCAGTTTGTCCGTTTACTCCCGCCTCGAGAGTTGTGTTGAACTTTCTTGTACTGTCCTCCGGGATATACAGAGACGACGCACTTTTCTCCAGGGAGTGGTGATGATCTTTACCTTGTTTTGGCGTCTTGACTTCGGTCGGCTGGACTTGGTGGGTGTCGAGGAGGTCTGAAAGGCCTTGCTTTCTGCGTTTAGCTAGATGATAGTCAACAATTCAGATCTGTTTATGAACCATTTTGCATCAGTATCGACTACTATCGACTTTTATGTAATGATTGACTAGTTCGTAATGCTCGATCTGTATACTTGGGTTGCCGTACATTTCTTAAGATGCATCATGAATGGTATCTGTCCGTCTAAGGGGTATCATATTTCGTGACGATATTCTCTGCTACATACATCTACGATCATATCTCGCTACTTACTCCCTCAGGCTTTCCTGTATTTTCTCCTTCACCTGCTGCTTTTCCCTTTCCCCTGCCTCCTCGACTGCGAGGCCCCCGTGACCGTTTCTGATTTCCACCACCAGGCTGTTGAGTAGGAGGTGTAGGCGATGCCTGCAAAGCAGTCTCAACAGGTTTAGCAGCTGCCTTAGCTTGCTGTGCAGGTGGGTTCTTCCTCTCAAGAACCACGACCTGACTCTGTGCCACAGTCACAGGACTAGCTGCAATGGCCTTTTGGAGACCCTCTGCTTCGGCGAAATCGACATAACCAAATCCCTTCTTTTTGTCTATTTCGACCTTAGTCACTTTTCCAAAAGCACTAAACGCGGTGTCGAGAAGTTCTTCTGTCACGCCCTGTGATGGGTTCGCGTGTTTGAGGAATGCTTGTGTAGCGGTCAATGGTGCAGCAGCGGGTTTGGGCTTTTGTTGTTTTGCTGTTTTTGGTGCTCGAGGCGTAGTTACTGGGATGGTGCTGTCCGTTATCGTAGATGCGGACTCTATTGGTGTTGCTGCTGTGGTAGTCGCGGCAGCTTTCGTAGCAGCAGCTTTAGACGTAGTATCCTTGGCCGCTTTTGCGCTCGTTCTGGGAGCCTTCGGCCCTGTTGGTATCGTAGGTGTTGTGGGAACAGATTCTGCTTTCTCTTCAGCTTTGGCACGATCACCCTCTGTAGTTGCTGCAGCAGCGGCTCTTCCACGCCGTCGACCACCAGATGGTGCGAGACCCAAATCGCGCTGTAGAATGATTGCTGCAGCTCTCGCATCGCCTCGCTCCCTTTTGCGTTCAGTCGTCGATGTTTCTGCAGGTGTATGTGCTGCTTCTTTCGCGGAGGCTTGTTTCGTTTTGGTGGCAGAAGCTTGTTTGTTGGCAGCTTTCACGGCCTCCTTTGTAGCCTTCTCAACCTTTGCTGTAACTGGCTTCTTTTCTKGAGATGCTGGTATAGAGTCCGCTATTGATTCGCGGTCTGGTCTCTTTAAGAGTTTCTTGCTTTCCACCTTCTCGGTCTTATTTTCCTTCTCTTTGGCGCCTCGTTTAGAAGACTTGCCCGATGCAGAGTCTCTGGCTTTGCTTGCTTTCTTCTCTTTTATAAACTGAACCAAGGGAGTAATAGTAACCTCTTCTTCTTCTTTCTTCTCTGCTTCGCCTTCGACCGGAATGGGTTTCGTGATCGGGTTCGTCAAGCTTTCGAGGAATGCAACGAATTCAGGGTCCTGGTCGATGGTTCCTTGTCTTCCGTCCTTCCTTGAGCGGCTTCCTGGTACTCGTGCGTATGGGGCGAATTCGACTGATGGCGGACCAAGGAGAACAGGATCATTCGAGGTGTTTCGTGCATCATGGAACGATGTATCTCTGACTTTGTCCGACAAGGAACCAATAATTTCTTCTGATAGCACATGTACGTAGGCTCGGGCAGGACGAGATGGTTTGGCGGGACTAATAACGTAATGTTAGCTTCGAGCAGATGACTAAAATTGTCAAGTTGAATAGTAAGCGCACTCTTTTGAGATCTTGCCTGGTTTGAACTGAAACCAGTCAATCTTGCCTCGTCCTACTTTCCACTCATCGCCCAGACCAGTCTCGAATTCGGCTCGTGTAAGTCCAGGAGGAAGACGACGAACAATGAGTTTGAGTCTTGGTGCAGCGACTTTCGGAGCACGCTTTGCTGGGGCTGCTTTCTGTGTTGCTGATAGTGGCAGCTGGATAATGCCAGCTTCTTTGGCGATTGACTGTGTCATAGCAAGTGTGCAGGGTGGGGTACCAGAGTGTTGGGTATGTAGAATTTTGATCCTGTAAAATGAAATAACTAGCTTCACACTTCAGTAACAACAATAATTAAAAAGCCAGCATCACGTAGTAGGACAACTTGATCTTTTCTTGGGATGTCCCTCCAAGATAGATCTGATAGTACGGTGTCCGAAATAAACCAACTGTGCGGCAAGTGCCGTCACGGTTATTCTCCCCGCAGCAGAACAGCCTTTGACGACTCTCACTCAACTAATACCTGCACAGGCTGTTTATGTCTGGGGGCTCTTGAAATTCTAGTGCTTGATATTTCTTCTACTCACTTTTCACTCAATCATTAGATTCTGTGCGTGTGTATTACTGGACTACAACGTCCGCAACCCCTTCATAATCGCCAATTACTAAACACATTACAATGACCGACAAGACCATTCCAGCACCTGGGCCAGCCAAGTTGAAACGAAATGCTGGTCCAGATGAATGGCTGCAAGCAGCCAAAGACTGCAAATATCTATCAGAGCATCATATGAAGCAATTATGTGACATTGTCAAGGAATTCATGATGGAAGGTTTGTGCAGGATCACTTTCTTTTCTTTCGCTCGAGTCGCTCATTTCGGCAGAATCAAACATACAACCGGTCTCTTCGCCTGTCACGATATGTGGTGATATACACGGACAGTTTTACGATTTATTGGAGCTCTTTCGAGTGGCCGGCGGAATGCCAAATGAGACGAACGTCGAACCCCCAGCGAACACACCTCCGGTCATCACATCCGACGATATCGAGCCTCCCTCGACGATAACAGACCCGAAATTGCGGAAGAAAATCAAAAATGTAGACAGTCTGCAGGATGTCGATGATAGTGCTTCTGGCAGAGGCCGTTCTGGCAGTGGATCGTCAAAAGAAGTGACTGGTCCTCCTCCTGGCAATTTTGTTTTTCTGGGCGACTACGTCGATCGAGGGTATTTCAGCTTGGAGACTTTAACTCTTTTGCTATGCCTCAAAGTCAAGTTAGTCTTCTTTCTCGTCTTTCATCGCTTTGAGGATAATGTGCTGACGGATTAGATATCCCGACCGTATAACGTTAGTACGCGGAAACCACGAGTCACGACAGATTACGCAAGTTTATGGATTTTACGAAGAATGCTTTCAAAAATACGGCAATGCATCGGTTTGGAAAGCCTGCTGTCAGGTCTTTGATTTCATGACGTTGGGTGCGATCATTGATGGCAAGGTCTTGTGTGTGCATGGTGGATTGAGTCCGGAGATTAGAACGCTCGATCAAGTCCGTGTCGTTGCTCGAGCACAGGAGATCCCCCATGAGGGAGCGTTTTGTGATTTGGTGTGGTCGGATCCTGAAGATGCGGCCGACGTGGAAACATGGGCTGTCAGCCCACGAGGAGCTGGTTCGTTTTTCACTGCATATTTTTATGACCACCTACTGACTGTTTCAGGATGGCTATTTGGAAACAAAGTTGCCGAAGAATTTTGCCATGTCAACGATCTCAGCCTAATCGCACGAGCCCATCAACTGGTCAACGAAGGCTACAAATACCATTTCGCCAAACAAAACGTCGTCACAGTCTGGAGTGCGCCAAACTACTGCTACCGTTGCGGCAATTTGGCGTCCGTTTGCGAAATCCGCGAAGACCTCAAACCTACATTCAAACTTTTCAGCGCCGTCAGCGATGATCAGCGACACGTGCCTTCGTCGAGACCTGGACGTAGTGAATACTTTTTGTAAATTACCAAGAATGTTTGTGTCATTTGTCTGTCTCATTTACGCTGCCACGATTTTTCTACTGTCGTCAAATGAGGGAATCGGTTGCATGGCGTATGGCGTGTGCTTGTTGGCTTGGTGATGAACGTTGCAAGAGATTGAGGCTATATACCATTATGAATTTACGTTATTATATTGATCTATTCCGTATGTTTTGCATTTTTGTGTAGATCTTGTGGTTTGAAGATAAAACACATGACTCGATATATCAGCTGGAGTCTCAGATACGACATCTACTGCGCCTCGTCACGTGTACCTTTTTCTCTCTTCAACTGACTCATTCTTTATCCAAGTCGACTAACTTCCTAATCAGCTCCCCGACTCCTGTGAAGTATTATAAATTCAGATAACCGACATCCATGTATTCCCCTCAGCAACTGCGACATTCCTTATGACCCCGCATCACCATCACCATCAAACACTGAGCCAAACATCGCTATCCACAATTCACGAATATCGATGACAACAATCGTGCCATGATGTCTGTATTCTGACACACAGCTTGAGACTTTGGGCTAAAGGAAATGAATCAAGATGGGGCACTGAACCCAAAAGCATCTTCTGATAGTGGTAGACACTCTGGTTCCCCGCATGAAGAGTCAATCACGAACCACGAACAAACGCAACACACATTAGGCGATGATAGGAAATACACCAGCAAACGCAACACGCCAAACCTCCTCGCAACATGCGCAAGGAGCGACAAGGGCGGCGGGGTAGGACTGAATCATGAAGTATTCGCAATCTACTCAACGGCTACATTACCGCCTCTTTGGACGGATATCTTACACTCATCTGCCGGCGGGGATGAGTTGTCCAATACAATAGAAAGACTACGCGTCCTCGCAGATAGCATAGCTGAATCTCTACCGATATATACATCCTGGCACGACATAGCCCATTCACCACCAGAACACGCGACTCTGAAAATCCACTCCCTAAACACATCTCCATCATCCACCACAACCCATCCGGCCCATAATCTCATCCACCGCGAAATACCACATTTCCTCCTCAACGCCTCCCTCCACAAAAGCCACTGCATAATCGGGCAGCGCAGCAAGATAGAGACGTTACTGGTCATCCTCCGCAGACCATGGTGCGTTCTCGAGATTTGCGTCAGTAATGCGCATGATGTAGAGGTTCTGGAAGCGATACGAATGTTTGCGCGAGTTGCGCAGGAGGTTGATGCGGCGGGGKACGGGACGGCGGKGTTTTTGTTGGGTGTTGAGATTGATGCTAGACAGGGTCATCATTTACAGCGTTGTCGGACGGTCACCACGGACTATAGATGGAAAGATGGCTATCTTCACAAGCGAACGATTCTTTCGTCACGAGTCTACGAGCTGTGTAACGCGACAGTCTTCATACCTAGTCTGAGATCTTTCAATTCATTCTGGATACGGCTCATCTGTGTTTGCGCGATTGAGCTGGAGGTTAGCTTTTCGTGCATTATTTGTATGCTTTGTGATCAGCGACAAATGCCAGAAGACAATAAACAGGAAGTCAGACACTTCAAATCCGATATTACCTTTGCTGCGGGTATTGATATGGTTCAGTACGCTGGTCGAAGGCACTCAACATCAGAGCTGTCCTCCTCTCGGTTCACAGCCGAAGGTCATGATGGAAATATTGTCCAGAGGATGTTGGACTTGTATAGACATGTCTTGAGAAGGACGGAAAATTACATATAACTAGAGAGACGATAGACATGTTGTCATCATCCATGCTCTGGAAACCTACATCCATCAAGTACCTATCTTCATACATACAATGAAATATATACATCGCAAATACCACCGAATCAATACCTAGCCTACAGCCAGAAAAGCATCTACATAATAGACCTATTCAAATGATACTCGCTCTGAAGTCCGGTCTCATCGAATACATGTAAGTACTTAATTATACGATACATCCGTGTCCACAAGTGTGATAATTTCAAGCGTACCTAGGTTCGAGGGATGCAATGCCTGCAAGAAAGAGCGTTTCATTGCATATTGCTTACCAACCCTCCAAAATACCAAACACAAATACAGAAAAAATTGCTTTAACTCATACCGTACAGATTGATATTTTGATACATACTGATGTACGTACATACATGACATAGTGGGGTATGGCAGTCTCGGTGTAATGCTCTACCGAGCGCGAAGGAGGGATAATAATGTCCATCCGACGACAGCGATGGTTATGGTTCGGTGTTTCATTACGCCTGATAGCGACGGCGAACATAGGAACGATAAATATTCATTTTATTTTACGCAATGTGGATGGACTTGTATTATTTGGAGTATAGATATGGACATAGAAGAATCATATATTCATAATACCGAGAGGTAGCCTATCGTTACATGGAACTAACTATTGACTATTTTAAAACGTTCAACCAAACAGAGCATCGCCGAGGTGGATGCGCACCGACTTGATCTGAGTATAGTTCTCAAGCGCATAGGATCCTAGCTCTCGGCCGATACCTGATTCCTTGTATCCACCGAACGGAGTCTGGTAGTGGGTCATGTTGTACTGGTTGACCCAGACTGTGCCGGCCTTGAGGGAGTTGGAGACACGGATCGCAGTGTTGAGGTCGTTAGTGTGAATACCAGCTGCCAATCCGTAGGTTGTGTCGTTAGCGAGCTTGAGGACTTCCTCCTCGTCCTTGAACTTCTGGACAGTGCAGACAGGTCCGAAGATCTCTTCTTGGACGATCTTCATCTCGTTGTTGACATCGGCGAAGATGGTGGGCTTAATGTAGTAGCCCTTGTCACCGAGTCGCTCACCTCCAATAACCACCTTGGCGCCGGCCTTCTTACCCTCGTCAATGTATCCCATGATACGGTCAAATTGGAGTTGCGAGACCTGAGGACCTTGGTAAGTGCCTTCCTCGAACGGGTTGCCGACCTTGTTTTGCTCAGCACGAGCCTTGAATGCTTCCAAGAACTTGTCGTAGATGGCCTCGTGGACGAGGACACGGGATCCAGCACAGCAGCACTGGCCGTGATTAAAGTAGATACCAAAGTTGATCCAAGAGATAGCGTTCTCGAGGTTGGCGTCTGGGAACACAATATTGGGCGACTTTCCTCCAAGCTCGAGAGTGACCTTCTTCAAGTTACTCTTGGCGGCAGCCTGCAAGATCTGACGACCGACCAAGGTCGAGCCGGTGAAAGCAACCTTGTCGATATCCATGTGCGAGGAAATGGCGGCACCGGCAACACGACCAAAACCGGAAATGATGTTGATGACACCAGGAGGGAAACCAGCCTTCTGGATAAGAGTGGCAGCATATAAAGCAGAGAGAGGGGTCTGTTCGGCAGTCTTGAGGACGACGGTGTTACCAGTAGCGACAGCAGGACCAATCTTCCATGCCCACATCAACATGGGGAAGTTCCAGGGGATAATCTGACCGCAAACACCAATGGGTTCGTGGAGGGTATAGTTCAAGCTGGTAGAATCTGTGTCGATGGTCTGGCCCACGATCTTATCGGACCAGCCACCATAGTAGCGGAGACAGTATGAACCAGCCTGAATATCACCCTTGGCGAATACTGTAGCCTTGCCGTTATCCAAAGACTCGATACCGGCGAGAACGTCGATGTGCTCTTCGAAAAGATCGGCGAGCTTGGTCAACAAGCGACCTCGCTCGGTGGGGGTGATGTGTTTCCAGGGACCATTGAGGGCCTCGCGGGCAGCCTTGACAGCAATGTCGACGTCTTTTTCGGTGGCTTCGTGGACACTGGTAATGACCTTTTCGTCGTGGGGGTTAATGGTCTCGAAGGTCTTGCCGTCAACACCTTTGACGAATTCGCCATTGATGAACCTACGATAGACGGTTAGTAAGGCTCCATAGAGAAGAGGAAGAAAAACATACAAGCCAAGAGGCTGCTCATATTTGATCCCGTTAGGGAGACTGATTTCTTGTTTGAGAGACATAATTTTGTGGTGAGATCTGCAAGGAAGTGTGAAAGAGAAGAGATTCAGACTCAATGAGAGGGGGGAGGGGAACTTTATATCAGACAGAATAGAATTGTCCCGAAGGTAGGAAGGAGCTCCTACATACACATCCGGACTAGACTCCGTTACGTCAAGCCAAGAACTGCATGTGTACGGTATTGAATGGATACGAGTATGATGATCCAATGATACAGCGGAGTGATGCTGGAATAGGAAATACTCTACAACAGGGCGGGGTTGCAAAATGCAGAACCCCGCGCTATGATGCAAATATGGTACCGCGTATTTGCGTAATTACCATACATGTATTAAAACAGCGTGCTTGTTCCCTGTTGCTGAACCCATCATTAAGCTAGAACTTGTACTGACATAGGAAGGTCCAAGTTCTGGTGTTATGTAAAGTAGATCAACCTCATCTTCACAGGCATGCGGGGTTCATTGCTGCAAAACGCATAATTTCTCCCAATCCGTACTGGTCGCCGCGCTTTCTTTTGCAAGAACATTTTACCTAAGAACAATTCTGTCTAGCAATCGATGCATCCAATTCATTGACGCATTGTCCCATATTAATAATGCAGGCATAGGTAAAACGCTTCCCCGCACATGCAGGGCCGAGATCTCGCCACATCATGATTATACTACCACCTTTATTGTTCGACTAAAGAATAGATCGTGCGAAGCCACCAATCCGGGCAACGGATAGACTATCTCTCCGTAGTCCAATATCGAAGTATTCTGTACTGACATACGGGCGTATCTGACACCTCGGTATCTTATTAAAAGGAGTAATCCGATATCTAAGCGCATTAAGACCATGATCCCGAAGAACATAGCACTACCAATCGGACGACGCAGTGCTTGACAATGTCTGGTCCATGCATTCTTCTACCCCGCAAACTGACCTTGCTTTCCGATTACACAGTACGGAATGGCTCGGAATGTGCTTGGCCATGTTCCGAGATATATGAAACTCTACGCAATTTGACTTGGTAATTTTATAGCGTAGCTGGCGTTCTGTCGGGATGATACAAAAAAAAGGAATCGGGACGATCTCCGCGTGTGTATTGAATACCTAGGTAACTGTGGGGTTTGAGGACCACGTAATCATATATACCAAACCGTTAGACAATTTTCTGTA
The DNA here is from genome assembly GCF_001896365.1 of Talaromyces amestolkiae. Taxonomy (NCBI): domain Eukaryota; kingdom Fungi; phylum Ascomycota; class Eurotiomycetes; order Eurotiales; family Trichocomaceae; genus Talaromyces; species Talaromyces amestolkiae. The sequence goes on along the minus strand of NW_024468045.1, from coordinate 624,553 downwards.
ATCAATACTGATGGTACTACAGTTTACAGTCTCATCAAGACGCCCGTCTGTAACCGCTATGCAATTGACCGACACTTTTCATGTTGGAGTCTGTGTATCACTGTATCACTGTATCAAAGTTACTGGAAACGACCCACAAGCTCGGCATAGTTGCCTCGCGAACTAGCCCAGAATCTGTGCCGTAACCATGGTTCCAGCATATAGAAAGATAAACACTACCCATCAATATAGCAAGCAAATATATCCCGGATGATCATGACTCTGACAGCTATAGATAGTTCTGACTGTAGTCAGTACTTACACACCTGGAAACAAAAAAGACGTTGAAATAAGCAACCAACAATGAGGCGAATCACGCTACCGTACACTCTAGACCGTGCGCTAAATGGGCATCAATCGAAGACCTCAGCCGCACTCGGGGTAAACAAATCGTTCCCAACTTCGTTTCCCAACACTGTACATATCAACCACTACTCAGGATATACCCCCAATTCGTAAGAGGAGAAATGTCTTCATGGCACACAGCACTGGGCCTCATCTACACGCTAGGATACAATGTGGCCTCGGCGCGAGCCACGGGCGACCTACCTTTAGCCCAAAACTCCAAACCGGAAGCACACCTGAAGACCTCGACAGACGTCACCTTCGACCCCCTGGGCGTCGCTGCAGTCCTTCACAACCCTCGCGCCAGCCTTTCCGCCGCTAGACTCTACACCCAATTCGATAGAAAATTCTTCATATGGCCACACACCATGATGATGGGCGCAAGCCTCATCCCCGTACAATTGCTCGTGGAGCATCTCACGGCAACCTTTCAATCCATTCACCCGGCCATCACGCTGTGTACGCGAGACACGCAGTTGCTAAGCGTGGTGTCGAATATGGTGTTCAAGGAGCTGCCGTTGGATTTTGGGAATATGTGGTTGGCGGATGTGATTGCGTTCAAGGCTTCGAGGAAGCCGGCGAATGATTTTATGATTGTCTGTATGGATGATGATGACGACACTGCTCTCCCAACTACTGCTAGCGGCAGCATCAAAGAGAAAAAGGGGAAAGATGGAGGACCGTCGAAATTGAGGAGATGGCTGGGCTGTTCGGCGCTGAATATGATCTCCCTGATCAACGGACTCATCATCGTCGCGGGGATAGTCCTCGGTACCCTAAGTGCAGATATTTGGGCTCTTACGCTCTTCTTCTTCTACGGCACGCACTGGCTCGCCGGGCTCGCCATCTCGACTACATCCCTCGTCACACCGCAGAGAATCTCTATCAACCCCGACCCGACAATCAGGTACGCAATCTACCAACGTCCGGCCGGCGGAACCGTCGTTTTCAAGGGTCGTCAGGATACTATGGAATCATGGGCGCGAAGTACCTGGGAATTCAAGCGTACCCTCAAAACTAATTCTCTGCACTGGTTCTGGACGTTTACGGGGACAATGTCTGCTATTTGCTCAGTGGCATGCATGGTGAATATGATTGGGTACATGCAACTTGCATTTCTAGCATTGCTGGTTTATGCGTCCCTCGCCGAGATTGTGGCCACGAGGATTACGAGAGTGTTACAAGGCGAAGCAAAAGCGAAAAGTATGACATGTTTTGTGGACGATAATGCGTACAGGACGCAGGGAATTATTAGGGCCACAGTCGAGTTTGGCCCGAAATATAGGCTTACGGGCTTAGATTGGGTTGAGCTCAAGAGGATGCCGCCAGACCAATTATTCAAGGATATGCAAAGACTGCTCGCACGGTTGAACGAGTATCAGGAAGCGGTCGAGATGGGAAGGGAGGTTGTACCTGTCGATGGACCGAAAGAACATGACGCAGTGAAAGAGGCGCTTAGAGAGTTTAGGGAGGACAGACGTGAGGATCCGATTTTGGTGAAGCGGATTCAGAGAGAGGCGACTGATGCGTTGACGGAGTGGTGGGTGAAATTGAGTAAGGAGGATGTAGTCCTGAGTACGGAGACGAAGGCTGTTTCTCCTTGAAAACCTTCAAGCATGAATGATGATACGAAGCTAGATACCAATTGATTTTCGGACAAAATAATGAATACACTTTGCACTCCTAACAAAGGGGTTTATAAATTTACTGCATTGCAAAAACGCATGAGCGAACTTTAAGTTCTTTGAACTACAAAACAAGGTATACTATGCACCCGAAACGACATATACAAGAATCACTGACTGAGATATAGACTGACGCCAGGTTCTATGGTTTGGCATAAAATACAAAGAATGAAAACGAGGTGAATAAACAAATTACAAGGCCAAGAATGCCATGGCGGTCAAAGCACCAAGACCGGTCAGAGCGCTAGCACGAACCGATACGGCAGCACCCTTGGTCGATGAAGCTGAAGCAGAACTGCTGGTGCCGGTGCTAGTGCCAGAGCCCGAGGATGAAACGGTGCTAGAGTTGCTGGGAGTGTTGACAGTGCCGTTGGAGAGGACATTCAGCATCAAACCGGTAACAACATTGCCGTTGTTGTCGTACACGGTCTGGTTGATCTTGGTGGAGGTGACGGAAACCAATGCACCAACAGAGACATTGGTGGTAACGCCCTTCTTGATCATGTCATCAATTCCGGCAACACGGTCTGGGACAGCAAAGCTCTTGGTAATGTTGGAGGTAATTTCTTTAGGGTCGCAGACGGGAGCGGTAATGGCGGTCTGGCTGGAGTTATGGGCAGTGATAGAGCTGAAATCAAGCTTGCTGTACTGAGACCTCAAGTTCTCAAAGTCGATGAGCAGGCTGACGGTTCCGTTATCGTTAATGCTGACCAAACCAAAGTCGTTAGCTTCCTGGCTGTACTCGTACACCAAAGCTCCAGAAAGAGCCTGAGACATGTCAGGACCGTAGATGGCTTGAATCTCGCTAAAGACACGAGGCTTGACATTGTTGCAGCCGGTTTCGGAGAAGAAAACTGGAACAGTGATGTTGGTGAAATCTTCAGTTAAAACATTATATCCGCTAGAGGTGTAGGTTGCATCACCGCACCACGAGTACGAGTTGAGACCGAAGAAGTCAGAACGAGAAGTGGTGGAGTTGGTGAGGTTGCAAGTCAAGTAATAGGCGGAGTCAACCAAGAGCGGGCGGACATCAGCAGCGGAGTAGCCGACAGGAATGTCACGCTCAGAATTCTTGCTGATGTAGTCGTGCATGTCACGTTGGACGGCCTAAATAGTTAGTCACTATCATTACTGATATAGAAGGCAAACGTACTCGGATGTAGTTGGGAACTAGCTCCACACTGTCCTCGTTGATAACCTCGTTACCAGAGAAGAAACCAGCGGTGTTGGGGTAGTTCTTGAACGCCTCAATGACACCAAAGACCTGGGCCATGTAGATGGGGTTGTAGGACTCCCAAGGAGCACCACGGTTGAGGGAACCGTTGTCCAAAGGCGAGTTGACGTCGAGAATCATGTAGATACCGGCGGCGTTGAAGATGGAAGCGCACTCATCGTGGTTGGCAGAGGGAGCCAAGTTGTACACACGGATACTGTTGACCTAATCCAAGTCAGTGGACGTAGACCACATGAGAATAGTAGTATCATACACCAAGGTATTGCAAGATGGCGGCATCGCGCAGGCAGGCAGCTGAATCGCTCAGAGGGTCGGCGGTACCCTTGAAGCCAGAAGAGCCACCAGGCTGGTAGTCGACACCAACAATCTGGAATCGGTCGCCGGTGACGGTGTCGACAAAGTCCTTTCCTTGAACAACGACGGGGTTAACGGCGACGGCGGTGGAAGCCAAACCACACACGGCGGCGAAGAGTTTTGCGTAAGACTGATATCGATCAATTAGTATTCGAGTATTTTGCGAGAACACTGAATAGGGTAATACACACTGGAATCATTGTGATTGTGTGATATTGCTATTGCGATGAAATACGGAGTATCAAAAGCGGCTGAAATAGAATTTAGGGGAATAGAGACTGGCGGCGCTCTGAGCGCAAGAAAAGACTGAGTCGCTGAGCGACAAACGAGTGACTAGAAGATAATGATAACAGCTCCGTACGGAGGAAGTAGATGATACAGAAGGAGCGATGCTGAGACAAGGTGAAGAAAGAAGATGAAGCAGGAAGGAACACGGCCAATTAGTATGGGTGGTGGAAGTGTTGCGGCGGAAAGAGGGGATTGGCGCTAAATTAGGAGTACCACAGGTCTCCACCGTGTCTTTCTTCTACTCCGTCGTCTTTTGGCTCTTTCTTGCCCTTGTCCAGCATTGGCGCTGTTATTGGCACATTGGCATTTGGGCGGTGCTGGCCTCTTCCAGTCGGCGTCGGTCTGCTAAGTGAAACTCTGTCTGAGCACAGTTCTTGGACGGTGACAGTCGACTCGCTACGGTAATTCATCGGTGGGGAAAGAGCCCCGAACAGCCCGCATTCTTCATGACGCCAAGTGCAACATGGCTGGTTGCTTCGTATTAATTCGCTGCACTCAAGCCTCGTTTCTTATGCTTCTTGGCTGGGATAGGGGCACCGTGAATGCCCCGACAGGACAGACAAGTCTACACTTTACTACGTACAGTTGTGAAGCAAGTTCAATTGTTTCCTCGCTTCTTTCCTCCAAATTATGGGATCAATTGACGATGACTATCCCCCCTGTCGATCGGAATCTTGGCGAGTCCAGCTGTGATTGGCTAACAGCTCTTCCCAGAGTTTTCTATGTGAAACATCCATCAATGAATCATCACGTGAAAAATCTTCGTTTCTAATCGACCACCCAATCAGATCGGCAGACAGTCGATGCAAGAAATATCGAACACTTGATGATTTCATACTCAGCTGAATACAGCTCAACTGCACAACATGGTCGCCGTCATGAACTATGTAAATAAAATTCACCTTGATGCTGAAACAGGACAGCTACTCCATAGTATTGTATTGCTTATCGATACAGGGATAGTGATAAGCAGGTTTCGATAAGCAAGGGCTGGCTAATGACGTCTGAGCATACTTGGATATTCTCTAGCTACATAACCTAGCGAGGCATACATTGGGATACATAATATCTACCGACGTTTACGAGTAATCGTCGCTGGCTCAAACGCATCATCATCGTCGTCATCCTCAACATCGCTCATCTCCGTAAMCCCGGCCCTTGCTGTGCGAGCCGCATTCCGCCTGGTGCCCGTCGAACCAGCCTGCGATGCGAAAGTCAGTGTCGTCTGCTGCGTCGACTTTGCTCCTCCGCGACCGCCGCGTCGCGTAGATGATGCGCCTGCGGTCACCGATGATGGCGCCGGAGATGCTGCTTTTTTGCTGCGACTCTTGGATGCTGTCGTCGTAGTACTTGCCGCCGGTTTTCGTGCTGTAGTTGTCGTCTTTTTGGTGCGCGATTGGTGGACAAACAGTGCTTGCGAGTCATCCTCGTCTGAGACAATTGCTTCGGGCTCCTCCACGGAGTCTTCAACCATAATCACATCTTCGTCTTCATCGTCATCCGACACGACAGTTTTCTTGCCTCTGCCTCCGCGTGATGTGCCAGCTTTAGTAGTAGTAGTTGTTGTAGTAGTCTTGCGAGTAGTAGCGGCTGCTCCTCGTCCACCGCGACCCCTTCCTCTACCCCTAGTAGATGGTGCGGCTCTTTCCGTTCCATCTTCAGCAGCGTCCTCTTCGATCGGGTCACCGCCTTCGTTATCAGAATGAATCAATGCTCCAGGCTGGTCCTCCCAAGCACCATCAAACTCTGAGTCCCAACCGTCTGGCTTGGGCTTGAACTTCTTCTGCCCTCGGGTTCGTTTCACTGCCCCCTTGGCAAACATATCTTCCATTTGCCCGCGATACTTTTCCATCGCGTTCCGTAGAGACTGATGTGTCTCGTCCTCGTCTTCAAGGTCTGCGTCACGTTCCAACGTCAAAAGATGTTTGATCTGACTATCAAGTGACTCATTGACAAACATCTCCATGGCATGCTTGTCATCTTTGTCAACAAACTGAGTGACGGCATCACCGAATAAGTTTTGGGGCAGAATAGTCAGCGATTGCGCGGTAAGTAGCTCGCGTACTAGTTGTTCCACTTTGACCGTATCGAGGGTTGAAAGATGCGACATGGCTGCCTCGGCATCCAGATCATCCTTCTTGCGAGTCGTAGCGGCTTTCTTCTTTCGATGAAATTGCACTACATCATTGACATTGGCTACCTTGCCCACGAATCGATTGGAGAAGCGTTGTGGATTTTCGCAGTCAAAACTACCGCCTTCTGGTGTAGAAGTTTCCACACGGAGACGGACAAGAGGAAGAGGAATTTCTGGCTCTTCGTCATCTCCAACGTCATCTTCGTGGGTCTCTAGCCATTCTTGCTTAGCTTGCTCAATCAGGTCCTCCACGTAGGTCATCAGCAGACGTGTAATTTCAGTGCGGTTGTTCTCCTTTCGTGCCAACTTCTTTGCTGTTTTGTCCTCGGACAACACGATCTCCTTCATGACAAACGGACGCACTGTCTTTAACGGGATTGGTTCGTTCTTGAACTCCTTCCCGGTGATTGATAGAATTGACACTTGCTTAGTGACAGCTTCACCTGGAACTAAAGACGTAGCCACTGAAGAGCCCGGTTGCATGACATGGAAATTAGTCTCTGGATTCAGTTTTGGGTCAATAAGACACTCGTGTTCGTGGCCCCAGATGACCAGATCGAGAAACTCTGGGAGAAAGTTTTCTGGTAGATATCCCGTCTCCGTATGAGCGTGATGGTTTTGATGGACGCAAATCAAATTGAACCAGTCCTCTTTCTGAACCGAAGGCTGGAAGAATTTCACTTTGCCATCCCGAAACGTCCGAAACAATCGTTCATCACGCACATTACTCAGCCCGTAGAGCGCAAGTTTCGTCCGGCCCTTTTGTAATAACACAGGCTTGACCTGTATATTATCCGACTCTGGCGTTCGTCCGTAGTAATTCAATAACCCCGAAACCTGCAGAATATCCAATGCCGCCAAATGCCCTTCTCCCGACGGATCATCATGATTCCCATGAATCGAGAACACCGGAATCGCAACATTAATGTCCAAATCCTCATAATTGACATGGTTAAACGCCCCCTGAAAGTTCTCACTAGCGTCGCTCAATAGCTCTAACTCGCAGGGCTTGTCACCCAGACAATTTGCGCGTAAGGAGCGCATAACTTGATACATGGATTTGCGGGATGGTTTGTTTTCATGAAAGAGATCGCCGGCCAGCAGGACCATATCGACGTCGCGCTGTTTGGCGAGACACATGATTTCGTGGAAGCTTTTCCAGCTGTCGTCGCCCCGGATGGGGTCGCGCTCGTTGTAGCCGACATGGTTGTCGGTTGAGACGAGGATGCGGATTGTGTCGGCTTCTGTTTGCTTCAGTATCTCTGGTTGAATAGAACAAGTGTAGTAACTTACCTCCTAAGGGTGGCATTTTGATGGATATATTTTATGCAATGTTGAAGATGAAAAAGGAGAGCCACTCTTTTGATCGATGAACCGGCGGATGCTGCCTAAAGAGCCAGCTGCAACTTGATAATGAACAACGCCGCACTTATTTACATGTGACATATCATCTTGTTTCCGCAGACTGCTGAAGATACGACTAGGTTGCCATGAAGCTTCGTCGCTTCTCTACTAGTTTGAGACTGTCAAGTTTGCCACGACTTCGCGAAAAGACGCGTGATGCATCAAAGGATGCTTATCGCCTTATCAGTAGTTGCCTGAGGCATCAGATAGTATACAGGCTTTCTCTGCTTTCATCTGAATTGGGACTGGATTAAACATCAAGTTGGAATTACAACACGAAAATCGACAGCTTAATGCCTCTAGTTCCATATCATGATCTAATACATGGTTCATCACAGTCATATTCGAAGAGCTTCAAAGTCCGATAACAGGAGGTCCGATAACMCCCGCCGTTAGTCAGCTCCGCGTGGCCAACGACTGGCTTGACTCATTTTGGACTTCATCCTTTGCTCTACCTTTCATCTCTTCACCATCCATTCTCTCAAACTACAGGCTCAGTTCCTCGCTGACACGGCTTCAACGAACGCTAACTCCCACGCGCATCGCTCATAATCTCAATCACCGACTGACCCAGCAAATTCTGGTCAGTCGCGCTCCATTTCTCAAGTCTTATCTCGAAACGTTTATGCCCTCAGAGCCTACCATCGTCTCGCAAAATTTTTCTTCAGACGCCCGCACCCCTCAACCTACAACCTCTTCCCAGCATGGCAATGACCATCGTTGTGATGAAACGGTCTTCGACATTCTCTCACGCGAGGATGTCGGAGACCACGTCGCGTCGAATGACCCGCCATCTTCCCCTCCCGGAGGGGCGCTCGGCGATGAAGACTCATTACGACGATTGAACGGGTTTGACAACGATGTCGCAATTGCATCTTCACCATCGTCAATACCTGGCGGTGTTGAGACTGAAGGGTCATTAGATGAAGCATTTCGGTCTTCGCCGGCATCGCGTCGATCGAAGAAGGTTTACGTTCTACGACCTAAACCCCGCCAGGCTCTTGCGGACCTTCCAAATGGTACGCTAACGTGATCAGTCTTGACATCGCTGTTACTAACTTGGAAATGCAGAGGTTCTTACTCATATCCTTTCTCACCTTACGCCAGCTGCCCTCACAGCTATTGCACTTGTATCTCGTCGTTTCCATACGCTAGTCACTACCCCTCATGCCTGGAGGACCGCGTTCGGGCGTTACTTCCCAGGCCCCTACAGCATCGACGAGGATGTAACATCCGAAGGGCTGGACTCGTCAAGGCGCGCTTTTACTAGGTTGACTGCTTTGGCGTCCTGGCGCAGCGAGTATATTCTCCGAACACGACTACTGCGTTCTCTAGGTCGAGGAAAGCCGGCGCTACTCCCTTCATCTGGCAAATACAATTCTCGTGCAGGAGGCCCTCAAGGTGGATCAGCTCTTGCGACGTATACCTCGCAACTTCTGTACCCCATCACCCACATCGATGCCTTGTTCACACCAACCAATGCCAAGAAATCTCCTCTGATCATCCATGGGGCGGCCGAGGAAGGTGTTGCTTCGATAAGTGATCCTTCTGCTGGGAAGTCGGGTCCTTGGGGTCTATACGGTCATCCTCTTTTCCAGCATTTCGCAGATTTGTATTCCGGCGAAGCAGAGTATGGCTTGGGGTCGGGTGATATGGTCGGTGTGCCGAACTCGATGGATGTTAGTCAACCATATGGCATGATTTACGGCGAAGGATGTCCCAGAGGTCGCAGCTACTATTTATCTGCTGATGAAAAACGAGGTCGGTTTCTCGGTGGCTCCGAACTACATTCGGAGCCTGCGCTGGGTATTCCTGATATTCAGAAATTTCCGACTGGCGCTTGTTCAGTTTGGATTGCCAAGTCTCCAAACGTTTTGAAGATGACGAACAATATGTTTGGAATCTTATGTGGCTCCATATCGGGTGTATTGACTGCGTACTCTCTTGGAAGCAGTCATTTGCATGAACGTCGTTTCGAGCCCGGTCAGATTACAGCAAGATGGGTGCTCAGTCCCGGTGTTCCGATCATTTCCATCTCAGTTGATGAAAACTTTTCGACAAAGAGATACTCTACTCGTCGGATCTGGGCTACAGCTTTGAACGCTTTGGGCGAAGTTTATTATTTAACAGAGCTCCCGGCTCTGCCTGAGTCGAATCAAGCTGTCTTGCCTGAAGTACTGGAAAGAAGAGCATGGAAGGCTGGTCGCAGTGTTCACTGGGAACTTATCGAGTCTACACGCCGCGTTGCTCGTCCTGATCCATTCAATCGAGATGCGGTCGATGGTAGCTACAGTCCACGGTCTTCTACTGATTCAATGGGCCTAAGCGAGAGCCAGATCGCCGCTGAAACAAAAGAAATTGAAAAGTACTTGGCTTTCAAGCCTAAGCATTTCCGCAAGGTGTGCGAGGGTTGGGACATGCAAAGACAGCTCAAAGTCGACTTTGCTGGTGACGATCTGAATGGTGCTGGTGAACAGATCTTCATCATCAACTGTGGGTTTACTCAAGACCAACCTGCTTCAATTCGTCGTCATGTTCGTCAGAAGATATCAGGAGCGACACTCAGCTCTGAACAATTTCCGAATGTATCAAGTTTCAAGCCAGTGGCCTCTCTATTTGGTGGACCAAGCACGCCGCAGTCATCTCAGCCCACCAGTCAGCCTCGGTCTCGAGCTTCGAGCCATGCCAGTCATAGCTTGTCCACTATTGCCAATACTGAATGGAGAGCGACTGATTTCATTTTCAATGGGTTCAAGTTTTCTCGACTGACTTCAGTAGCAATCGACATGTCAACATTCGCACAACTCACGGTCGCCGAAGATCCTCTGCTCGGAATGTCAAGTGCTTCCAATCTGTCGTCACCCGCTTCTTCTCCGTTGCCGCATATGCAGGCTTCAGGCTCGGAAGCAGGTGTCCCTGGACAGCGAGCTCGTTTCCTGGCCGTAGGAACTGATTCGGGATCTGTGTATATTTGGAATGTGCGTGTTCCGCCGAGCCGCACTACTGGACTGATGAATACCGTTTCTCCCGTGCGGATCATTCAGACAGAGTCGCCTCAAGTCGCATGTCTTGCTTTGACTTCTCTCTATCTCGTACATGGCGGAAACGATGGACTGGTTCAAGCGTGGGATCCTTTGGCGTCAACGACTCGACCCATTCGTACATTGCACTCTAGATTCTCATCTCGCGCCCGTCGTCGTCTCATTCAGGCCGAAGCATCTATCCTAGGTGTTGGGAATAATTACTTTGCTGCGGGCGCCATCTGTCTTGATCCAGATCCAACTGTGTTACGTGGTGTTGTTTCTCTTGGTACGCATGTCCGCTTTTGGTCGTACAGTTCATCCGCTGCCGATGAATACAAATCTAACAAGCGTCGTCGTCGACGCTCTCACCGAGGCAGCAACTCGTCGTCTGAAGGACAGCGCTTTACTAGCACTGGTCGCGGTGCTTTGAAAGACTTTATCGAGGACGAGCATCATGAGATGAAACGACAGATTGTCGAGGACGAGAAACAGAGGGAACACCTGAGCCATCGCTTTGGAMCCGACTTGCTCGGMCCTGACGCAACTGAAGAGGAGCTCATAGCTTATGCTCAGCTGCTGAGCGAAGAGAGTTTGAATAATGACGCATTCAAGGAGAGAAAGAGCGGAACCAATACGAGAGCCAGCAGCGTCTCTAGTGATACTATAGCTGCCTTTGATAGCTCCTATCCACCACTTGAATTCTCGTCATCGTCGTCGCCAACCCTTGAGACTGTCGAGGAAGAATTTGCCCCGGACATTGCAGAGGCTATTCGTCTGAGTCTACTCGACGAGGCCCCACAACCTGACGACCAGTGGCAGGAGACACCGTCATCATCGTCGTTTAGCACTTCATCGATTCCGATCAAATATGCCAAGGGCGCAAAGTCAAAGTTCAAGCGTCGTCAACCCTCTAATTCTCCGCCGGAGAAGACCGCCGGCGCCGAAAGCAGCAATCAACAAGAGATGGATGATCTGGAATTTGCGATTCAGTTGAGTCTCGCCGAGGAGCAGAGCCGTGAGACTACTTATCAACAGGAGGAGTTTCCGGAATTGGTGTCTAGTTCATATGGCCGTTCGGACAATGGAAAAGGCAAGGGAAGAGCATAGTCGTTGTCGGTTTCTGTCGTTTTTGTATTCGTTTCGTGTTTCGGGGATCTTAATATCCTCTTAATAGTCTTCAAGTACCTCGATCTGTTCAACCATTAATGGAAATGATTCATCTTCATTTGATGCATACCTGCATATGCCGAACATATGTCCAACAGCTAACCCACATGTTCTGAACTTCTTGTCTAGCTATGAGCTCGGTGTTCTCAAAAAACGGCGTCTAAAATTCCATCGTTTTCTTCAGAAGCTCAACGTATAGCTAACTCGCGTCGGGTCAAGTGTTCGCATAAGGTCAAAAGCTCACACGGGTCCGTGACTTCCAACTCGCACTCCTCTCAATTTGATGAACACTTCCTCCGCCTTTTGTCTTTCTATCCATACAGCATCCTCAACATAGATTGGTGTTGTGGCACGCCAACGCGATGTCGTCGACCATATTTTCAGTAGACGCGTTTCGCGCTGTTCTTGCGAACGCCGATGAGATCAAGAATCCCCATCCTATTCATGGTCATTTCCATTGTCATTTCTTCCTCTTGAATGTTTACTTGAAGAAACACTGTTGGGTGTAGACGTGATTTATGGCAGGGCCTTGGACAAACCCGAACGGGCTCCTTTGGTATCCTCCCTCGATGGCCCCCGATAAGCAACTTTGGGAGACAAACATTCCCCAATCGTCGTTGGCAGGATTGATGGCGTATGTCTTCGTGGCGGTGGGAGCGCGTTACTGGTTACAAGACAGGCCCGAAGATTTCGAAGGAGGCGAATGATGAAGCGCCTGATTCGATCGACATTTCATGTTTCAATGGTGGAATGTCAGTTATTTTCCTCAGTCGTATGAAAGTTTTGTTTCACTGACATTTTAACGCTAGCTGTCAAGCAGTCGTTGACGATATGGGGACGATGTGCGGTGCGACTTTCAAAACCAACTCAGTAGTATGTCGCGCACACGTCTTCGTTGTATGATTTCCGACCAAAAAAATCGCTTCGTCGTCATCTGCGCACAAATCATCGCGGAAATTGTACGTATTAAATCGGCTCTAAATGTCTCGATAAACTCTCATGCTGATTGAAAAGGTCGATCTGCCAGCACAGTGACAGCTAGTGCCGCACATATGGCTGCAGCAAAATCGTATGTCTTACGGTTCCACCGGGTCTGAAGCATGTCCTTATTGAACTTATGCTGAACGATTCAACGCAGCCTTCTAAGACATAGCTGTCGAACCTATCGAGGCAAGGTTATGTGGGTCAACCCTATTAGATGGAAAGGGATACGTTTAGAGATTCACCAACATGAGTTCAAATAGACTCCTTGATGAGGCGATAAATAGTCTACGATGAACATTACTGACTGGAGACTGCCAGGGTTTGCCTAAGCACGTGCTCAACTATCAAAAACTACTATAGAACGCAGCTATCATTCTCTTCACACCCTTACTCTCTTGAATTGCAAAGTGTCATTTACAGATGGCAAAGACTATCGATTTAAGTTAGCCACCATCTTCAAGAACAATGAGAATGTACAAATCTCACCCGCAGCCCAACGACGTTATTCGAATACCGCTCAGTCACACCCTCCTCCAGCCGTATATCATAATTCATAATAATGTTTATGATAATCATCTTAAGCTCATTAGCAGCAAAGAAGCGGCCTGGACATGCGTGTCGTCCATATCCAAAGACCAGGTTAGTATTCGTCACGCTGACAAGCTGGTTTTGAGCATTGTTATGGTCATCTCCAACTTGCTGGTCCTCGTCGGTGTGATGTTGCTCTTCTCGTAGCCTGTAAAAGCGTAAGGGATCAAACTTTTGGGGCTCTGGGAATGTCACTGGGTCCATTGAGACTGCGTGCGCTGGTATCTCAACCAAGACTCCTGCTGGTACTACCAGGCCGTCGGACAAGGTGAAAGTGCGAATGACCTTCCGCCCGAAGACAGCTATGATATAGACTTAGTTCGATTAGACATCATCGATCTAATGTAACACATACCTATATTCTCGGGATGGAATCGTAATGATTCCTTCAGAAAACTATCCAACTTCTTCATGCTATACAACGCCTTGCTAGAATAATGCCTACCATGTGTAGCCAACACATCCCGAATCTCATCGCGGAGTTCGGCCACAAATTCCGGCATTGTAGCAAGCGTATATAGAGCATTAGTGCTAGCGCTCGTCGTAGGTTGAATAGCAGCAAAGCTAGTAGCCAGCTGTCTTCTTGCTATTTTGTCAACATCTACCTCCGCACCCTTGCTTTTTGCCAAATCAACGAACCATTGCAGCATATCGTCCGGCCGTTCCACGTCATCATCGAGTAAATGCAGCCGCTGCTCCACCACGGGCGTCAGGAAGCGCACAAACTTCTTCACTCGTGCTTCTAGCGTTCGCACTTCGCTTAGAAATGGGCATACGAACCACCGCTTCCACGGCGACACTGTCCATATAGCCTGTATGGCTGCTAGGACCTCGGATGCAAATCCGGTAGCTGCGTCAATCCATTCCTCGGACTGGCCGAGCTCGGGTCCGACGAGTATACGTCCGGAGACTATAGTGATGATACGAAGCATTTTGGGGTAGACTTTGACAGAGGTCCAATCGTCGCATGGCGGCAGCTCAATCTGGAGAGCATTCTGGACCTCGTTTGAGATCATGGGGCTAATTCGTGCTATGTAGCGAGCTTGAGTGCGTGGTTCAATAGTATATTTCAGTGTGTTTGCAATTACGTACCAAGTGAGGGCGTCAGTTTGCTCTTCAATATATGGGCTATCATGCCATCATGGTCGTGGATTTGTGTATATTTGGCTTGCGCTGCCTGAAAAGCGAGTGAGCAGCTTTACTTCAAAAGCAGCTTTTGTACTGTGGAGAAGCAAAGAAGGCCCTAACCTCGTCAGCAGCTTCAACGAAGCTAAGGACGTCATCTGGCAAAGCCCGAAGTTCCTTGAAGTATCTGGGTGGGAAAACCAGCACAGGACTTTCTGTCCCAATCATATATTGAATCAGCTTCATTGCAGTTGCGATAATCAGCAGGATCATGGAGAAATACTTCGTATGGTTGTTATACGAAAAACCGTGTTTCTAAACTGAGCAACCCTGTCAGCTATGCATCTAGATGGTTAACCTATTTCCAAAAAAAAGGATGAGCGTACTTTTTGCAAGCCATTGATGTACATATCATGGCCATTTGACATATATGCCGCACGACGCTTCTCGTCGCTTCCCAGTTCCTCGCCGACGAAGGGAATATCTGACAGTGTGTTCCTATGCAACAGCTGTAAACCTAGCCCTAATGCCACGAAACCGACTATAACAAAGGCAAACCCCCATTTTTCAGTGGCTAGAGAGGGCAAAAATGGCATCTCCATGCTGGTCTGATTATTGATATTATTAGGTACGACAGATGCGCCCAAATTCGGAACAGGAAATAGAAGCAAGAACCACTGTTAACAGCACAGAGGAATCGCTGGCTATTATAGAATTTTATTATTTCTTAAAGAGGCCCACACATTGTAACACTGCTATGTATGGTCGCAGAGTGACACGGTTAATCAATCATAAAGGACGAGTTTCTTGTCTAGTGCTTACATACAAGCGACCTACTTTTTAGTCCTGTCAGATTGGCTTGCGTTCCAACAAAATTGTCTGAAATAGGGCTCTTACTGGTTCTTGGCACATTAGCTTATCGCATGGAGTACCTACCAAGGTATAGTCTATGTAGCAGATATTAGTTGCTGATTGTAGATCTCAAAATATGGATATTGTTGCGATTAAATGGCTGGCGGTTATCCTAATCAACACTTTAATGCCCGTAAATAGCGTCGTTCGATGGCATATGGCTCTTCTGGGATGAAACTTATTTCAGAAAGTCTAAGATCTCGTTACTTTAGAAGATGCAGTGGTAATGAAAGAGAATAATGGTATAAATGGATGTTGAGACTATATGTGACGTCCACCTGTAAGGTGTCTGGCCTCAGGAGGTCTAATAAACCTACTTCCGACGTTATTCAAATGCAGTCACAGATACCTTCAACAGATCATATTACATCATCACAATATTGCGAATCTAGGGTTGAGGTCCACCGTGGAGTTCAACAAAATATTTGGATCCGTTGACGGTTATCATTGTCTCAACCAGGAAAAATGCATACCGAAACTGCAGCCACGGTGTGTTGCATACGAATGTATCGATGTAGAACGAAAGAGCAAATACAGTCGCCCATAGAAAGATGCCTAGAAACAGCGCAAATATCTAAACACTTTTGAGATATCGGTATTTGCATATATAGGTAGCTACATCAATGTGGTGTCCACTTCTTGCGAACCTGAAGACATCGCATCGCTCGGGAGGACGTCATTGGAAAGGATCCCGAGGAATTCGTGCCAGAAAGATGTCTATGAAAAGAAGCGGAGATTGAAAAAGAGTTCAAGGCTCGATACCAATGGATGAATAGAATGAACATGCACTGCGGATATGGAGCTCGAACTTGCCTCGCAAAGAACGTCGCCAACGGTGGTGTTAGGGTTAGGCAGAGGCTGCCCCTCAATTGTCCAGAAATTTAGTTAAACGAATTGAACAAATCAATATAATAATTATGATCCTTCTCTAAAGCAAGGAATTACAATTATTACATCTCTTTGGTTGGGACGAGAGTGATCGATGGCTTGGCAAGGAGGCTGTGCAATCCTTAGTGTCCACTCTAGACTCGTCAGGATCAAGACTTCCACGCAGCAAATGGGGCAAGGCCTTGTTCATGGAATATTTCCGATTCGATGAAGAGGGATTAATGACAGGCATTGACAGCACTTGATGGTTCCAACTTTATTTTGACCTCTTTCTGTTCCGTCAAGGCGTTATAAGTTCCTGCCGCCAGAGCAAGTTTTCTCGCAGCAGTGGCAGGTCATATACACTCGCGGTCACGTAAATTACTATTCAATGGCTCTCATTCGATGTATCCCGCTCAAATTTTCTGTTGAGGCAACGGTCTCTGGATGTGACTCGCCTAGTATCTCCTTTCTTCTGTGGGCAACGACTTCGAGAACTCTCTCTGCGTCGTCCCACTTTCCCTGCGATTGATATATGAAGCCCAGGTTAGCCATGACAGTAATAGTATGGGGGTGTTTCTCCCCAAAACTGCCTTGCATTGTCTGCAGCACTTGAAGGGTCAATGTCTCTGCTTCGTCATATCGACCTTGACTGTGATAAATCATGGCTAGTCGCGCCTGCGATGTGAGAGTGACAGGATGAGTTTCTCCCAACACCGCTATCATTGCGGATGCGGCCCTTGTCTCCAGGCTGGCAGCATCATCCAGACGGCCCTGACTCCAATAGGTGGACGCGAGATTGCTGGTTGTCATAAGAGTATTTGGGTGCTTCTCACCGAGAACGCTACGAAACCTGTCCAATACCATTTCTTCAAGCTTCGCTGCTTGTTCAAATCGATCCTGCTCACGATATATGGTGGCTAAGTTCGTCATTGACGTAAGTGTGAGGGGATGGTTGTCGCCCAGGTGGCTTTTCCTTTTTTCCAAGACTTCTGATTCTAGTTTTTCGGCATCATTCAATCGCCCTTGCTCGCGGTAGGTAGAGGCCAAGTTGGATTTCCATGTAAGAGTTGATCCATGTGTCTCGCCCAGCGCTATTCTGCCTTGTTCAACCAGCTCTTCCTCAAGACTCTGGGCTTCGTTATATCGTCCCATGCTATCGTATGTGGCTGCCAAATTTCCTATAGAGCTCAATGTCGACGGATGTTTTCGACCGTATATTCTGGTCTTGGTTCGGACCAATTCAAGCTGCAGCAATTCGGCGTCTCTCCACCGTCCTGAACCACGATACGCTGAAGCGAGATTCGACATCGACGTTAATGTTTGCGGATGCTCAATTCCAAGAACTCGTTTTCGCGCCGTAGTCGTTTTGTCACCAAGATCGATCGCCTCTTGCCAGCGGCCGAGACCGCAGTAGGCCGATACAAGATTGCCCTTCGCTGTTAGAGTAAGAGGATCTTCCTGGCCAAGTAACTCTGCCTGCGCCTCGATTAAGATCGTTCCTAGTTCTGCTGCCGCCCTCCAGAGTCCTCGATCTAGGAAGTCGACGACTAACGCCCCAAAAGGTTCTGTTGCGCCAGCTGCAGATTTCGCATTTCTTTTGACTGTCTCTACAGTCGCTCTCAGATTCTTTGCGGCTTCTTCTGTCTTTCTGTCACTCATATAAGCCACCGACAGCTCGGAGGCCTTTACTAGAAAGGTCTGAAGTGGCTGCATATCCATTGAGCCCCGCAAATCCAACGTCGGATTCGAAGTTACCGGTCTGAACTGCTGAGCAATATGTTCCTTCCCCATGTTGGACATTAGGGCTCAGTGATAATAATAGTACAAGAAAGTCGATTTATTGATATGCTTTCTAGAAACTTTTTGCTACAATTGTGATGCGCCATGCTAGTTACTCTTCATCCGACCAGGATTTCTAGTTCACAGACGATTTTAGTTCGAAGCAATACGAGAGGCACATCTAACTTGATCCACTGTTGATGCGACAACTGTGTTGGCGGTATTGAGAGGATCTGTCTTGTACTTTCGTACGATACGATAATACGCCTGACCATTTCACATAAATAACCGCCAAAGATTAGAGGCTAATCTCAGCAATCCTGTTGCCTAGAAAACCGACGGACTTGTTGGCCATGTCTCGGATGTCTCGGTCCAATGGCGCCGCGCACTTTTTCGTGAAGACGATATTTTATTACGCGGAAATCAACGCCACCTCAAGAAAAAGGCTAGCTTTCTTCTAGCCTACGGGCCAGATGTCCTAAAGCGAGAAGGCTGCATATACCTAATGCTCCTCGATTCCTGCAGGCGTTGTGGTTTGTGAAGTGGATCATTTCCTAAATCTAACCGATGTACGATACGGAGCACACATACTTATTCATAACGAAATCAGAGTCATCCCGCATATTCAAATTGCTACGTCTCAATCGTCTCAATCGTCTCAGAACTTGTACGTACTCAAATGGACGTACTACGTAGTATTATCGCTAATACTGTAATCTTTGCGGCAAGTTTAAGGGGGAATTTCACAGATGTTAATATCCGCAGATGCTTCTGATGCTAATACAATTGGATCAAGAGGTCAAGGCTCACTCAACCATGTAAATCCTCCAGAGCAAATACAATCACCACTCTTCCTGATTCAACTTTTCTTGGCTACTTCGTGCTAGATATGTAGACGCTCTTTGGCTGCTAAATATGGGACTTGCCCATGATCTACGCTAAATTACAGAAAAATACCACGATTCCTTGTGTAATTACCTAGCTTTGTACTGTAATGTATCGTATTGTGTGGTATTGTATGGTATTGTACTGCATAATGCTTGTTTCTAAGCACAGGCCTTTGTTTCCTTAGCCTGAAGATACATTTCGTGATTATCACCTCGCACAACTCTTCTGATGTTCAGATGTCCTAGGTAGTGTTGTGATGTCTTTAGATACAGCGGAGTCTATTGCTAGTGTGCCAGCGAGAGATTCTATCTTCAATCAGCAGAATGTGAGTCAGCTGAGGAGCCGACACTTGCCTATCAACAGTTCCCGACCTCCCACCGCAGAGTCCGAAAGCAGAATGGAGGCTGTCTCTGCTGCATCGTCACAATCACTACCGTCACCACCGTCAACTCCATCTGCGAGATCGCTGTCTCGACGGCTTACTTCCCTGGGAGAAGAAGTCTTACGGCGAGCACTCTATTCGCCTCAGTCTATTAGTGTCTATCAGCATGCCCGTAGAGCTCTCGCTTTTGGAGCCTACAGCAATCTTCTGCTCATAATTCTACCACTTGGTATTGTGGGAGGTCTACTGCACTGGCATGTTCTTCTAGTATTCATTCTCAACTTTCTGGCTGTCATTCCACTGTCAGCGCTTCTATCATATTCATCCGAAAAGTTATCCGACCATGTGGGTGACTTGCTCGGAAGCTTGCTCAATGCTACTTTTGGTAATTCGGTGGAATTAGCCGTTCGTCTTGATTGCTAGCCTACCTCTAGGAGCTTGCTGATTGTGCGACTTACAGGCTGGTATTATGGCGGTTGTCAGAGGACGCGCCGACATTGCACAATCGATCATGATTGGGAGCATTTTGTCAGATTTACTTTTGGTATGTAGCCCTGCTGTGAAATATAATTCCCCCTTCCTGCGTGGCTGATAAAAATCATATGCGTCTATTAGGTTCTAGGTTTTTGCATGATTTCGGCTTCATGGGGTAGAAATCTGTCACCGTTCAATGCCGCTGTGGCCGACACCTTATCCTCCCTGATGATCATCGCGACAATGGCAATCATCTTACCCACAGCGCTTGCCTCGACTTTGACAGCTGGCCATTCGCAAGTGACGGCCAGGATTGTGACATTCTCGCGCGGGACCGCCATCATCCTGCTGGTGATGTACGTCTGTTATATTTATTTTCAGATGAAAACACACGCCCACCTCTTTGAAAGGGCAGACAACGACCATGAGAGCAACACAGCCCCTCTTTCTTCACAGCCTGCACCACATGCGAACATTTACATTCTCATACTGATCTTGATCGCATCTTCGACCGGAGTTGTTGTATGCACCTATTTCGTGTTCCAGAGTATGGCCGGCGCCGCTCACACCGCACATGTTTCCATCTCCTTTATCGCGACCATCCTGATCCCCATTGCAAGCAACAGCCCCGAGGGTTCTGCCGTAATTGCGGCGTCACAGCGGGGCGATATCGACTTTGCGATTAGCGTTATTGTCTCTAGCATCTTGCAGATCAGCCTCTTCGTTATCCCATTCTTGGTTATACTCGGGTGGTTTGCCCATCAACAAATCACTCTGAGGTTCGACTCATTCAACACCATGATACTCTTCTTCTCCGTTTTGGCAGTGAGCTATATGCTGCGAGAAGGGCGATATACGTACATCCACGGAGTTATGCTTGTTGGGCTGTGAGTTTTATTCTATGATGGCCCAATCGATCAATGATCTAGAGAACTGACGAGTCTGTAGATATGTGATTCTTACTGTAGCCTTTTTTTATCGATGATCATTATTCCAAAATTCTTTCGAGATTATGTTCGTTGATAATGAACAATACAATCTCATGAGCCGTGAAGTGGTAGTATCTAACTTGCCCCGAATTCATACACGCATTATTTTAGAAGCCGTAGTACCCGTATACCCATACACATTCTGATATACCGAGGTGCTCAGAATAGATTACAATCAAATGACAATCAAACAAAGAGGACCTTACGCGGGTCAGGATTCAGTCCTCGGAGAACAATCGAGAGTAAGACCAATTGAAACGCCCCCGTAATTTAGCAAACCACATGTAC